>NW_023187058.1:0-5364 GCF_002007445.2 Ailuropoda melanoleuca | reverse complement strand
GTGGCTTGTGCATGCATCTTGGTATTTAAAGCAGAAATTCAAATCACGGATAACCCAGGGGTTTGTGGTTTGTGGATCCAAGTCCAGCGCCCCTCACACTGTAAGATGGTGGTGTCTGTCAAAACAATCTGTACCACGTATAGATGAAATTAAAAGGGACCAGTGACAACAATAGATATTAGGAAAAGAAACATTTTACTCAATGAAGAAATCATGTCTGCCTACAGATCAAAGTTCTATTCAAGGTTTAAAAATGTATGTTGGTGGTAAAAATGAATTCATAATTCGTATCTTCTACCTTTGATTAACGTACTTTCTAGAGAATGTGAATGAGAAGATTGTGGAGTTAATCCAACAGAATCTAGTAATCAATTAAAATCCTGTGATACAGTTCAGGATGAAAGATGGCCACGATGCCTTTAAAGTCATTAAAAGATGACTCTCAATACTCCTGATGATAGAAAAGTCTGCATTTTATCATCTATTTATTTACTGGCAATTGACTTTTTAAGAAAGTGTTGCCCTTTTCAGAGAAAAAACATTTTTATCAGGTAGCCTTTATTTGTTTTTTGATAGGTGTAATAAAAGGAGAAGTAAAAGTAAAATTCCACATATTATAGTTACATTTGCTTAAGTTTTGTGACAAGCTGGTTAAAATTAATTTTAAATTGTGGCTTCAGATGGCCTTGTTTCCCTGGCCCCCATTACCACAGCAAATTTTATATCCATGCTTGCTTTCTTATTTCCTGAATCTTTAGTTAACATTTCAAAGACAGGCCAAAGCACTTAGCCTTTCAGCACTGATTTTTCTCTGGAACACAAAACCCACTTGTGTTTGACAGTCTTTGTAATCACTACCAACATTGCCAGCTCAGAGCCCGTAGACAGGTCGTTTACTAAAACAGAGGTGCTGGATTTGTGCTTGTTTCTTCTGATTATTTTTAGCTGGCTAAATAACAGCTGTCCAGATATTCATTTCCAGTTTACCAAATACTTAACACATGATAATCCCGACATTAGGGACTAGATTTCTTCACCCTTAAATTAACTTACTCTTTTTTGGACTTGACCAGTAGCTCAATGTTTTCTTTTTCTTTTTTTTTCACCTTTAAAAAGAAATAAATACAAACTGCAGAAAGATGGGCTTTTATATAGTGAGTTGCCATTTTCAACTGTAGTCTGATGAGACACTTTCTTTTGCCAAATATAATGCAGTATGAATCAGGTGACCCTTATGTTATCCTTTTGTGAATCAGAGCTGCACTAGCTAAAAATGTGTGGGCCAGGTACACGAAAGATAAAAATACAGCAAGAAGGCAATTTAAATAGATCATATGTTTATAATCATATGTTCATACTCATGACAGATTAACAGATCAGAAAAAAATTAAATTTAAAATTGTAACATCCTACTCAGAATCACCTAGTTAGCTATTTGTTACTGGGTAAAGAAATCCATTTCAAGCCTAATGTCAATGTTTTATATAATCAAACTCATATAAGAAAGCACTGGAAATTGCCAATCACTTAAATTTCCTGTTCATACCTTACCCACCCTGGAAAGAAAAATGTAGATTATTGAATTATAGAGAGTTAAGACCAAAGATAATTTTAAGATAAGGAACAGTATCAGATAGTGTAGTGGTCTTGGCCTTGGATGCACCTTAAATTCACATGGGGAACTTTTATAAACTACCTATTCCCAGGCCCCACCAACTAAGACCAATTGAATTAGAATCTCTAGAAGTGACACCCAACCATTTACCTTTATTAATGGGTCTGCTGAGAATTCTACTGTGCATTCAGGAGGGGAAACACATAGACAGTGATTACAAGCACAGATTTGTGGTAAGATGACCTAAGATTCTAGGTGGCTCCTGGCTATTGACTGTGAACAAGTTATTTAATTTAGTACGAGTTTTCATCTATAAATCAAGTACTTATTTCTTTGGGTTGTTTCAAGAGTGAGATGAGCTAGTTCTTGGCACAAATTAAGTACTATTACTATTATGCAGTGGGGGAAAAGCCACTTCATGTGCAGGTGAAGTGTGACAGCATGTGTCAAGTTCTGAAACTGTATTTTAGTGCTTACACCCCAATATCTGATGGCACTCCAGATTTTCATGATCATATCACTTCCTGAATTAGGACTTTAGATTTTTCTTTATATGTAATGTTGTGACATGGTTAAGAGCATAAACTCAGGAGCCAATAGTCAGTTCGCTCATCTGTAAAACTGGCTACTAATAGTACCTGTTTCAGACAGATCTTGTGATGAGTAAACGCATTAATAAATATAATATATAAAGCCATTAGTGTAAAATAAAGGACAAAATAAATGTTACTTATCACGATTATGACAATGACAATGATAATGATAATGGTAGTAAGTGAACTCCTTTACTGATGTTTCAAACAGAGGAGTCTATTTTCCTTGAGTGGAAAAATCTAATATTGTGTTAAATAGGACTTTCCATTTTTAGTTGTTCCCCCACACCATTTTCAATAGAATGCCACACCATATCTACCACGAGCCACGTATGAAGAATCAAGTTTTCAAGGGCAAGGTTCAGATCTTTCTTATTTATCTGTTAGTTCACAGAATTTTTAAAAGTAATGATTCAAATCCATATCCACTTCTTGAAAATGGATGAAAGATCACGTTCTATTGATGGTTAACAAGCAGCATCTTCTTTATATATGCATTTATTTTATAAACATGTCTTGGTCATATGTCATATCGTTATATGTGATCACATACTGATGTTGATATTAAGGGAAAAATAAAAGAGAATCTATAAATTATGATGCTATAATATGTTGCAGTTCTCATATAAAAGCTTCTTTTGGGGGCTTTAATGCAAATATTCTTAATGACATCTTTAGAGATCTTGAGTAAAGTGATACTTGGTTTTCCCCAAATTGTGTTGAATATCATATTTTAGAGTTTTATATTACTCTTTCTGTATCTTTTAACAAAATTTCATATTTTAAAAATGCTTTACCAGAGAAACATGATGTAATTCATAAATCTACTGTTTGCTTTTTCCTCACTGTAGCTATTAGTGTTTTTCATTACAACCAAAATGTCTATGGAGGAGGCCACATTATAGCGTCAAGGATCCTATTAGATATCGCAATTAGTAGCTGATATAAGTGTTTACAACTACAGCTGTGAAGGTACTTGTCATAAGGGATTCATTATAATGTATCTCATATCTGACGAAAGGCACATAATAATCTTTTATTGCTTTCCATGCTTTTAGGGCTTTAATTTTTCTAAAGCAAACAAGGTCATTTCACATCATTTTTATTTGACCCTTAATGTGACAGAAGATACACTTTCTGAAATAAATACTATTATGAGCTACTGAAAACACCTTAAGGCAAAGTGGGCAACTTATTAACTATGCCTTTATGAGGCATCTTGTGGAAGGCAAATAAAATCCTTATATCTTCCACTGCCTTTTTAATTCTTCACAGCTACCGTCCAAAAAATCCCTCTGCTGAAGCTTCTAGCGATGCTGGTCTATGAAAGAGAAATAAAATGCAGAGGAAAAAGAGGCTTTAGGGCTATAATTTCCATGGAGTTGCAAATGCAGACATCGGGTGCTTCAATAGTATTCTTTCTTTGTCATGTACCAAGTTTGTTATACTTGGAAGACAGTGCCACTAACCTTTGTTTTAACTGATGTCTCACAGTCCAGCCTGAGAGCCAGCATCTATGTTGGTGAATTTATGGCTCTATATCCTGGAGGCAGTATCCATTTATGCATGTGTGAATTCATTTATTCAACAATAAATTGGGCACCTACTAAGTGTCAGGCAGTATTCTGGGTAATAATGATATAGCAATAAATAAAACACGATAGTTTCTGCCTCTGTGGCACTTCATTCTAGTGGAAGGCAGACAAATAATAAACAAATAAATATATGATATGACAGGTGATTATAATTATTATGGAAAAAATAAAGGGATAGGTAGTGTCAGTGGGATTGATATTTTATAAAGCTTAAATATTCATATATAGGACTATGAATATGTACATTTGAATACAAAATATACACATATATATTTTTCATGTGTAGGTATATGCATGTTTACATTTCCCAGCTCTTATATTTCCTACTCCGTATGCTTTTCCAGAACCTTGCCACTCCCCACTAAGAGTATATGTTAATGTTCTCTTTCCTCGAAAAGGGGTAGGTCTTTATGATTGCCCTGACTGAAGAGTAGAGCAGAAATGCCTCTATATGACTTCTGAAGTTGGTCATAAGAGTGATACGACTCTCTTGGAATATTCACTCCTAAAACCCAGCCACCAGGCTACCAGGTAGTCCAGGAAGCATGGAGATCTTCATCTACATGGAGAGAAACAGAGGCTCCCATTCCCAGCTCAGGCTGAGCTCTCAGCCCAGAGCTCCAATTGCCAAGACATGTGAATGACCCAATTTTGAAAGTGTATACTCCAATCTTATTTTCAACTGTTCCAACTGAAGTCATTTGGAGGAAGGATGCACTTCCCCTACTGAACCCTGACCAAATTGCACATTTACAAGCAAATCAATCATCATTATGGTCTTAATCTACTGTTTTGGGGTAGTTTGTTATACAACCATATATAGCCAGGACAATACATATACATATGCATGTTTGATTCCTTTAAAGCTCAACTGAGTGTTCAATTTTAAGGATTAGATGGTAAATAAAACAACTTAGGTGACTTGAGAAAGGGACCACTGTGCTACCCACCATAGCTACTAAAAACAATAGCATGGCTATTTTAGCAGGGTTACACCCTCGGTTGGTTCTTTCAGGTTGAATCTTGACAGAAGGTCTGGGCATTTTTCCTGGAATTGCTTTGAGTGCTGTGTCCAGGTTTACCTAGTAAGGCACTGAGCCTGAGGTCTAAAGTTGTATAATGAAGGTCTGTAAATTGGAGATGTATAACCTTGAACCAGTTATTTATCCTTTAAGAGTCTCTTTGGATATATGTGTGTGTGTATCTATATCATAAAAAAATACATATCTGTCTTAATGTTGTCTACCACATAAGGTTTCAAGTTTAACAATAGTCATAATAATTGCTAATATTTTTGAGTGCATATAATGTGGTAGGCAATGTACTGTGTGCTTTTCATGCATCATCATTTTAACTCTTAAGACCATTCAGTTTCTTAGGTTACCTCCCTTTTCACAGAGGAAGAAACCAAGTTCCTGAGAGATTAAGTAATTTGTCCAAGATTGAATGTTAAGTATCAGAGTGGGATTTAAAAACAGTCTTCCAGCGAGCAGAGTCTGGTGTCTTAATCACTATGTGGCGTATCAAGTAAGATCATATATGTGAAAGATGCAACGTGAAC
>NW_023187057.1:0-728 GCF_002007445.2 Ailuropoda melanoleuca | reverse complement strand
TTGCTGGTCTCTCTGTGGGTTTCGGCTTATCTTCTGCTTGTGACACCCTCATGTCCCAGGTAAATGGAAGCCGCAGGTGACTCTCACAAGGGACCCTGGACATCATCTTGCATGGGGAGCTGGGAGGGCCCCACTGGCAGGAGGGGGGGAGGGTCTTGNTGGCAGGAGGGGGGAGGGTCTTCTGCACAGAGGGAGGGACTCCCCGACAGCAAGCCCTCAATTCCACTTGCACTGTCTAGCTTTCTTGGAAATGTGGCCGGGTGCCTCGCAGACTTGGGAAGTCGTGTTTGTGCGGCTGCCTTGTGCTACCTTTTGGCCAAAGAGGGGACATTGTGTCCAAATCCCTCCTAGCCCTTTGCACATCGCTGAGTTTGGCACGAGGCCGTGCTTTTCTCAACCTTGACAGCCCACCCAAGCTCCCTGGGTGGCATGTTAAAACAGGCCGGGTGGGGTGCCTGGGTGGCACAGCGGTTAGGTNGTCTGCCTTTGGCTCAGGGCGTGATCCCGGCGTTGCGGGATCGAGCCCCACATCAGGCTCCTCTGCTATGAGGTTGCTTCTTCCTCTCCCACTCCCGCTGCTTGTGTTCCCTCTCTCACTGGCTGTCTCTAAAAAATCTTAAAAAAAACAAAAACAAAAAAACAGGCCGGGAGCGTCCTGCCAGTGGCATGCTGCTAAACGTTGAATGACCAGGTCTCAGGCGGGAGGAGGGAAATGTTCTGACCTGCAC
>NW_023187056.1:774-926 GCF_002007445.2 Ailuropoda melanoleuca | reverse complement strand
TCCTCATAGATATATATAGAATGCTACACCCCAGAATCAAAGAATACTCATTCTATTCTGATGCCCATGGAACATTCTCAAGAATAGATCATGTTCTGGACACAAAACAGGTCTCAACCAATACCAAAAGATTGAAATTATCCCATGCATAT
>NW_023187056.1:441-563 GCF_002007445.2 Ailuropoda melanoleuca | reverse complement strand
AGTCCTAAGGGGGAAATACATAGCCATCCAAGCCTCACTCAAAAGAATAGAAAAATCTAAAATGCAGTTTTTATATTCTCTCCTCAAGAAGCTGGAACAGCAATGGAGGGACAGGCCTAATC
>NW_023187056.1:0-388 GCF_002007445.2 Ailuropoda melanoleuca | reverse complement strand
AACAGGACTAGAAGCTGGTTCTTTGAGAGAATCCATAAAATTGATAGACCACTGGCAAGACTTATCCAAAAGCAAAGAGAAAGGACCGAAATTAGTAAAATTATGAATGAAAAAGGAGAGGTCATGAGCAACAACATTGAAATTGGAAGGATTATTAGAAATTTTTATCAACACCTATATGTCAAAAAACTAAGCAATCTGGAAGAGATGGAGGCCTTCCTNATCAACACCTATATGCCAAAAAACTAAGCAATCTGGAAGAGATGGAGGCCTTCCTGGAAACCTATAAACTACCAAAACTGAAACAGGAAGAAGTAGATTTCTTAAACAGGCCAATTAAGTATGAAGAAATTGAGTCAGTGATAAACAACCTTCCAAATAACAAAAC
>NW_023187055.1:0-659 GCF_002007445.2 Ailuropoda melanoleuca | reverse complement strand
ATCATCTGCGCCAGAAGATACCCGTGGATTCGGCAGTCTATTTGTTTTCTTTGTTTGCAGGCGGTGTCTGGTTCTGTCCATTGTGGGGAACGTGGTCCTGGGTCCCCCCAGCAGTGCATTCCATAAATGATCACTTTTAAATAGCTTAACTTCTTTTCAGCTCCACTAACAAAGATAGTGACTATGTTATATTTCATACCTCTTAAATCAGAGACATTTGGCCGGCTTAGCTCCTGTCTCAGCCCCAGCTGCTCTAACAAAATGCCGTCGAATGGGCGGCTTGAACAACACATGATTGCTTTGCACAGTACTCGCGGCTGGAAGGCTGAGGTCAAGGTGCCGGCGGATTCAGTCCTGGATGAGGGCCTGCTTCCCGGCAGGCAGCTCCCTTCTCACAGAGTCCTCCCGGCCCAGAGAGGAAGCTCGGGTGTCTCCAGCTCTTCTGCTGGGCCACTGATCCCGTCACGGGGCCTCCACCCTCCTGACTCATCTGCCCCTGATCACCTCCCAAAGACCCCCTCTCCTGATCCCATCCTGCTGGGGTTAGAGCTTCACCGTGTGCACTTGGGGGACCCGGGCACGCGACCTGTGACAGCATCGGCCATCATGCATCATCCAAGGACACAGTGATCAGTGAGAGCCAGCTCTGCCCTGGAGAA
>NW_023187054.1:0-929 GCF_002007445.2 Ailuropoda melanoleuca | reverse complement strand
ACAGTGTCCATAGGTTTGTAAGATTCTGACTCTATCACCCCTAACAATGGTTGTGTGGCCACCTATGCAGTAATTTGGACGTACTTTTTTGCTGTTGCTTTTGTTATTTTTAATCAAACGTAAAACCCACGTGGCCCAACGTTCATTAGGTCGCTCAGCTACTATCCACTGAGTCCATCAGGTGCTGCATATCGAGATGAGCACTGGCCCTTCCAGAGAGCCCCTCCGGGCTGCCGTCATGGGAACGTTCGTAACCTCCTGTCTGGGAATTCTCTAGGAACTTCATTCCCTTGGGTATCCCAAGGGGAGCCAATCTATGTGCTTTGAAGACAGGTTCAATTTCAATGGGTGGTTAACTCAGGCTCACCATGTGACATAAAAAATAAAGCACAAGGCAGGTAAAGCGGGTTCTCCGTGTGGCCCGCCACGGGTCCCAGAAGCAATTCCCAAGCAGGACACCCTGCGTCCTTTGACTCAGTGCTCAAAAGCAAGGAAGGATAGAAACTCCAACTTGCTCGTGGGCAAGCCAGGACACACACATTTGTCAACCAGACCGGATCCAGGACATNGACAATAGGGACAAGGGGTGGCCATGGGGAAATGAAACAGAGACACTCACCCAGAGACACCCAGAGTCAGTCCTTGGGGAGACCTCTTCCTCACCCAGAACCTGCCCATACAGCAGCAGGCCAGCTGCTGACACGAGACCCCTTCCTCGTGAAGCCTTCCCTGCCAGCCTGCTCCTTCTCGGACGGTCCCCACAGAACTGCCCCTGGGGCCCCATGGCTCCGCCTCCAAACACACCATTGGTAGCACACGCCTCCTACTGTGCGGGATGCGTGTGTTTCTCAGCGGGTTGGCTAGACACACGCTCCCTCGTGGTGGCATCTCTGTTTTGTGCATCCTGGTGTCCCACCACCCAGCTAGAA
>NW_023187053.1:0-881 GCF_002007445.2 Ailuropoda melanoleuca | reverse complement strand
CTCTGTGACCAGAAACTCGACCTGCCTGCAGTGGGCCAATCCCATGAGGTCCGTGGACACCACAAAAACAGCAAAAGACCCTTGATCTGAGGAAAAGGGACATCGACAGAGCCTTCAGGCAGCCTCTCCACGTGTCCCAGAGGAATCCCCATGCTGGGCTGCTCCCTTGTATGCGGACACCCTCAGGACTCTCTAGATGCATNGACACCCTCAGGACTCTCTAGATGCAGACTTGACGGTGACTTGGGGACACAGGAACTGGCCTGCAGGGTCTGCTGGAGGATCCAGAGCCTGACCCAAAGCAAGGGACATTATAGGAAGGATGCCAAGACACGCATTTGCAGGCTCGTGGGGCGGCCCTCTCTGGAAGTCTTCTCAGTGCCCTCCCATGTCCTCCTTGTCAAATCAGGCATTCCCAGCAGGGGACACCTCCCTTCACAGGGTCTTCAGGGCCACACTTGCTAATAGTGAGCAGAGTGGGAATCTCCCCAAGGGGAGCCTGTTTCCCAGGAGGTGACCTCTTCTGATTTCAAACAAACGAACAAAAAAAGATCTTCAAATGCTTTTTTGAGCTGACAAGTCGACTTGATTGGTCATTGGCATTCCCAGGATATGGGGGTTTCAATGCTAAAATGGGGACAATCCTGGGCAAATGGGAGAGTTGGTCACCTAACTGGCATTTAAATAAGCAGGAAGCCAGATAAATCCAGATGATTTAAGAAAAAAATTAATGAAAATATATATCACTCACCTTCAAGAGAGTTTATCAAGAGAGTTTATCAAGAGAGTTTAGTCTAGATCAGGGATCCATCACCTCCAGCCCACAGGGCAAGCCTAGCCCCCATCTGGTTCTATATATACCGCATGAGCTAACACTGGTC
>NW_023187052.1:5045-5470 GCF_002007445.2 Ailuropoda melanoleuca | reverse complement strand
GGAGCCCCGGTCCTCGGGATGCGCCTCCCTGGACTGCGGAGGGTTATTCCTTCCTCCCAGCCTCCGGGATGCACCTGGGGGGAGAGGACGTGGGGAGTGGGCCAGGAAGACTGCCCAGGAAGCGGATGCCAGGCCTGTCCGGAAGCCCCTGCCCCCTGCCCGGGGCATCACCACGGGCGGGCCCGGGGATTCTGTCTGCAGTGGAGCCCCCATCCCTTCTGCCGCCCAAAGATGCCCAGAGGAGCCTGCCCACGTTCTCCGCGGGCTTGCTGGATCGTGGCCGTCCTCCTCGAGAGGCTCGAGGCCGGGCCTGGGGCTGTGGGGACCCGTGAACGCCGGCTGGGGGAGGTATGGGGAACGTCCCAACCCTCATCTGATGCACCCACCTGCCTATAGTCTCTTAAATCGGATTGGGATCCCCAAGG
>NW_023187052.1:0-292 GCF_002007445.2 Ailuropoda melanoleuca | reverse complement strand
GCCCGTCCCCAGCCCTCCACGGTCAAAGCGGCTGGCAGCGGCGGGAGTCGGGCCGGGTGCGGGGGCCAGGCCCGGGGTCGCGCGAGGCCCCGCCCGGGGCGCCCGGACTTTCCTTCGCGGAGTTTCCCGAGCCACCCGCGGAGGCGGCCCAGCCCGGGATTCTTAGCCCGGCGCGCCGCAAAAATAGCCCGGGGCCGGATTAGCACGTCCCAGCGGCCCGAGCGGGCGGGACAGCGCGGCTCCAGCCCCCGCCCAACAGCTGAGGGTCCCGGGAGCGGGAGGGCTCGGAGTC
>NW_023187051.1:0-850 GCF_002007445.2 Ailuropoda melanoleuca | reverse complement strand
TCCGTCAGAAACAACACCGTACAGGGACCGTCTTAGCACTATCATCACCCTTCGTGAATACGGAAACAAGATGGAAAGTGGTCGCGGAAGCCTGAAGAGAGTGCCCCATAGTGGTCTCTGAGACGNGGTCTCTGAGACACCACACAATCCAGGGAAATATCAACGAACATCATCTCACTTAAATAAGGGAGTCTAAATGAAAACGTTCAAGAATTTCGAGGACTCAGCGCCCTTCTTATTGGTATTAAAGAAGAGCGTCCAGGATAACACCTCCAGCTAACATCCGCATTTCCTTGGGACCCAGATTCCCCTTGGGTGTAGGGGCCTGGGGAGGATCCAAACCCTTAGAACCAAGAAACAAAGTGTGAGGGGAAAGCCCTTGGAGTCACGATGGCCTTATGGAAGGTGGAAGGGTTACGTGGAACAAAATCAAGGTGCTTTGTTACCGTGAGTGAAACACGATCAGCACAGCACGGAGAAACAAAATTTGGCCAAACCAGCCTCCAATGCAATGTTTGCTTCATGGGTAANGAAATGTTTGCTCCCTGGGGAAATCCTGTCAAAACTGCTGGCGGCAATGGAACGGAAAGGCCCAAAACACGTCCGTCAGAAACAACACCGTACAGGGACCGTCTTAGCACTATCATCACCCTTTGTGAATAGGGAAACATGAGGGAAAGTGGTCGCGGAAGCCTGACGAGAGTGCCCCAGTGTGGTCTCTGAGACCCCACAAGTGTAGGGAAATATCAACGATCATCATCCTTCGTGAGTAAGGGCGTATGAACGAAAAGGTTCAGGATTTTCGAGGACACAGCGCCCTTCTCATTGGTAATAAAGCAGAGCATCTAGG
>NW_023187050.1:0-528 GCF_002007445.2 Ailuropoda melanoleuca | reverse complement strand
CCACTTCACCAGGCCTTCCCACCTTTACTTTACTGAATGTCAAAGGAATAATGTTTTTCTAATGACTAGTACTCATGCTAGAGGTATTAATTTCTGTTATATTGAAACNATTTCTGTTATATTGAAACTCACAAGCAATGCTTTCATTTGGACTTATTTTATCTCACTTTTGGGCCTCCACTAATTTTATCCCACTGTTGGGCCTCCATTAGTTTTTATGATGATTTTAACCCCTAATTAGTTAATAGTATATTTTCATCTTTCTTTAATGGTGAAACAACAAGAGTTGCCTAAATCTCTGAAGACTTTATTTATTGGGTCTGTGCTTTAGGGAAGTAATAACTTAGCATTTTGTAAGAAAGAGAGGATGAAGCTAGGTAAAATGAGTCCCAGAATTTTAACAACCTACCAAATGCCTTTGGTTTGTAGGAGACCATATTCTCTGGCTGTTTCCCTTCTGGCAGCCCCCTGGTATCTGAAATGTTAATAAGTCATAAGAAGTAGTGCAAAGACAAATAATAACCATAA
>NW_023187049.1:0-1718 GCF_002007445.2 Ailuropoda melanoleuca | reverse complement strand
TGTTTATATTCCTGTGTTTTTATTCCACTTTCCGAACATAAGAATTGGAGTTTTTCTAGCACCTTTGCTGTTCAACCTTCAGTTCTTTTCCACGTGTGTAGGTGTATTAGAGNTTTCCACGTGTGTAGGTGTATTGGAGGGTAGCAGTAAAGTTCACACATTTTGTGCTCAATCCGATCATTCGGTCATATTTTCCTCCCTTCTCTTGCTAGCTTAAGTGTAGAAAGTTCTGCAACATTTGAATTAATAAATCACCTTATATACATATTTCTGACTTATCTTCACATTTCTGTTATTCCTTATTCTCCCTTTCAGCGTTTCGTGATTAGATCTATTTCTCAAAATCACGTCACTTGCAGCCGTCATTTGAAGGGTATTCTTCTTTATTGTTTGATTAACATCCACTTTCCTAACAAATATGAATTAATATATCATGTATAAGATGAAATTATAACCTTAGATAATACTTCCTAAATGAATATTAATTAAAATATCTTCAATAAAATGAAATTGTAACCTTAAATAATGCTTCTTAGCTACATTTTAAGAGGCTTTTTGTTATATTCTTTTATTTCTAAGTTTTTATGTTTTTTTAAAGTAATCTCCACCCCAACATGGGACTTGAACTCTCAAGCCCAAAATTTCGAGCCACAGGCTCCACCATTGAGCCAGTCAGGGGCCTCATTTCCAAGTCTTTAGCACTTTAATCCTTGAATTAGTGATCCACGCTGATGTCATTACATTAACACTATTTTATGCCTGTCTATAAATTAGTTATACATTGTCATTGTGTTTCAGACTGTCAGTTGAGATAGCTCCCTGCCTAACCTAGTCTCACTTTCACTACTATCCTTTTTTCTAAGCTCTTAGTTTCTTTTAAAACCGACGTTTCTGTATTATGCACACATAATATTCATACCCTTTAATCAAATTCATGCAGAGAATCCTATGCACATTGTAAATAGTCTTTATGCCCTGGTGCAGTGTTTTGTTTAGTTTTGTTTTTATAGCTTGTCTCTCTCAATAACACCTTACAGACTTGCCTCCATCACCCAGCATAATGCTAATTCATTATTTCAGTGATCCCATAATATTTCAGGGTATGGCTGTGTTATTTACACCTCTGGTGATTTTTCATATACTTTCTCATTAAATTGCTGTAATGCCAGTTATACAAAAAATATTTTGAGATTGAGTTAAAATGCTAGTTCTCCACTGGGGGCAATATTGTCATCCAGGGGCCATTGAGGGATATCCACAGTCATTTTAGGTTTTCAGATAGGGGAGGTGTTACTAGAGGCCAGAGATTATCTAAACATTGGACAATGCCCAGGACAAACCCCAGCACAGAGACTGGTCTGAGCCACAATATCAATAGTGCTGAAATTGAGAAACTCTGAGATAAATAATACATTTCTGTATTTTCAATACTTAGAGTTGTTTTCAGAGTATTTCCCCTAAACGTTATAGCATGTCGTATTTCTGCAATGAAAATAAAGAGCACCACTTTGCTACCTGTTTAAAAGTTCCAAGCCCAATCGATGTGACAGCCCTTTAAATTTTTTGACAGGCTGATGGGTGTGGAAGGGATTTCTTGTTTTCCTTTTTTTAATTTTAATTTAATCTAATTTAATTTTTGTTATTATGTTATGTTAGTCACCATACAATACATCTTCAGTTTTTGATGTTGTTTTCCATGATTCATTGTTTGTGTATAA
>NW_023187048.1:940-1125 GCF_002007445.2 Ailuropoda melanoleuca | reverse complement strand
CCACCGGAAGGAACAAAAGGGCTCATTTCCCCCAATCACCTCAGCATGTTACTTTCTCTTTCTTAATTTGAGTTGAAGGATAAATCATAGACCCTAAAGAGTGTAATTCTTTTTTTTTTTAAAGATTTTGTTTATTTATTTGACAGAGAGATAGCCAGTGAGAGAGGGAACACAAGCAGGGGGAG
>NW_023187048.1:0-790 GCF_002007445.2 Ailuropoda melanoleuca | reverse complement strand
GACAGCTCAGAGGACTTTCACATCCATATTCACCCCCTGGAGCCTACATGCTGATTGAGACATGTATACATCATTCTCAGCCCCTGGAAGGCCCCGAGCCCGTGGGCAACACTTTCTGATTTCTCTCTCCATAGCTGAGCCTGTGTTTTGAAACTTCACTGACCGGGAATGAGAGTATGGGTTTTCTTGGGTCTGGTTTCTTTTGCTCAATATGGTTCGTGTGAGTTTCACCCATGATGTTGCTCTGGACCTTAAAAATGAAACAGCCCGTTATTTTTCCAGCAAAAATAACTTATTCAAGAATAGCAGAAGAATTGCAATTTGGGATGGCAAGACGTGGCAAATCCTAGCCAAGTCCAGAGAGCAAAGGGGAGGAGAAGCTGGAAGGGACTGCTTTGAAGGAAAGTCCGTTGGAGGAGAGGAAGAGCTGGTGCAGGGGATGGCTTCTCATTGGCTGAGTGGGGGGGGCTTCTCATTGGCTGAGTGATGGCGGTTCCTCATTGGCTGAGTAGTGGTGGTTCCTCATTGGCTGAGTAGTGGTGGTTCCTCATTGGCTGGCTGGGCTGTTGCTGAGCGGGAGAAAACCTTCCTCCTGCTGGGGTGGTAAAGCAGGCTTGTTCCTGCGCAAGGTTGCTGTGAGAGCTCCCCCTTAATGGGTTTTCTGACTCCATTCTTAATGAGGTTTCTCTTTATTTTCCTTTTTTAAAAAGGTTTTTCTTTCTTTTTTTTTTTTTAAAGATTTTTTATTTATTTATTCAACAGAGATAGAGACAGCCAGCGAGAGAGGGAA
>NW_023187047.1:0-13405 GCF_002007445.2 Ailuropoda melanoleuca | reverse complement strand
TCTCTCGTGGCGCTCCAGCCCAGGGACTCGACCACCGAAGCGATCTTGAGCAGCTCCTCGCGGCCCGAGGGATCCGACGGGTCCGTGTAGGCCACAATGGCCACAAACTCGGGGATGTCCAGCCCCTCGTCTCCCGGCTCCCCGTTCGGCTGCGACTCGCTTTCGGGAGCGTCGCCGTCGGCGGGCTCCTCGTCCCCCGCGTCTCGCACAGCAAGCAGGGCCACTAAGTCGGGCACGCTGCTCCAGGCTTCGCCCCCACCGCCGTCGAGGCCTCGGGCCTCGGGCCCCGGGGGCTCTTTTTCCATGGGCTCCCGCTTGCCTTTGTCCGTCAGCGTGACCTGGGCCAAGAACTCGCGGGGCCCCTCTCCCGCGGCCGCGCCGCTCTGCAGGGCCCACTCCTTCTTGCCCAGCTCCTTGGCGGCCTGGTGCAGCGTGGCGGACAGCGCGCCCTGCGCCTCGTCGGCGCTCAGGTCGTCCTGGTCCAGCTGCTCCAGCATGATGCCCAGGCTGCCCTCGGAAGAGGCGTCCGACTCCCGCCTGGCCCACGTGGGCGGCCGCCCCCCTCCTTTGAGCTTCTGGCCCTTTGGGGCCCACCTGTTGCCTCTGGCTCTGTGTCTGCGAGCCTGGCGGCCCCTCCTAGGAGGTGGGCCAGCCCTCCTGGCCGCAGGCTCTGAGCCCTGGGCCCGGGTCTCCGAGGCCGGAGAGGGGAGCCTGTCCCCGGGGACCCGGGGCCCTGCAGCCTGCGAGGGCCTCTCATCCAGCACGAGGCGTCTCATCTGCCTCAGGACTCCTGGGTCCTCCGCGGGGTCCTGACACAGGACCCTCCAGACGCTGTCCTTGCCTGGGATCTCCCTGGGGACGGCCGCGTGGTTTATGTCCTCCACGAACTCCACCAGGGCGGCCTTGGCCTTGTGGTCCCTCGGGGCCCCAGTGTTGCACAGCCTGAAGGTGCCCAGGGGCAGGAAAGCCAGCTGCAGGACAGCCTCGATGGCCGCGCGCTCCANTGAAGGTGCCCAGGGGCAGGAAAGCCAGCTGCAGGACAGCCTCGATGGCCGCGCGCTCCAGGCCCTCCGGGATGCCGGTGACCAGCAGGGCCCGGTGCATGTCCACATCCACCCCACCCCCCCCACCCCCCCCCGGCACCAGTCCCGCAAAAGGCTCAGGGTCATGGTGCCGCCGGCCGGCTGGCGCTGAGGGCGGGGCAGGGGGAAGCCTGGGGAGGACGTGAGCTATGGCACCCCGCGAAAATCCCGCCTTGGAACAGCGCCACAGCCTTGGACTCCAGGTTCAGGGGAATGTGGCAGGTCTCTGGGGGCTCTGGGGTAGGGCTCCTGCTGCCTCTAGCCCGCTGACGCAGCAGCCTGTCCTGGTGCCCCCTCTCCTGGGCCCTTGGAGAAACCGCAGGGGGCTTACGTGTCACTTAAAGGGATTCCGCCAGCCCGGCCACTCCGACCTTTGTCCCTGAGCATGGCCTCGGCGACGCGGCCCCTGTCCAGGTGCAGGGGAGGGCGCCACCGTGGTCACCTGGAGCGGCAGGGGGAGGGGAGCCGGGTTCGGGCCAAGTCTAGGCGCTCACCCTCCGCTCCAATCTGAGCAGTTGCGCTGCGACGGGGCTGCTGGGTCGTACGCCTGCGCGCCTGGGCTCGCCCCTCCCCCAGCTGGGCCCGGTCTCCGTGGTAAAGCTGCCGACTGGAGCTGGGGGTCTGTGTCGCTGGGGTCCGAGGAGCCGCTCTTAAAGGGCCGGAGGAAAGGAGGAAGTGGGAGTGGTCCATGCTACCTTCATCGATGAGCACACAAAAGCCAAATTCTCAGGGGACCACGAGACAGGCCAGGGAGACCCGACCTCGTTCAGCGGATCGGGGTCCCTTCAGGAGAGTATAGACTTCAGCTGGTTCTAATCCCCTTCCCCAGTGTGCAGGTGGAGGTCAGGATAGGAGGTCTAAGTCAAGGGGCCCCGGCCTCACACAGTGTGTTCCGGGGACCCACTCTCGGGGGAGAAGCCTTGTTCCCAATTCCCGGGTCACTCAGGCTTCAGTATGGGTCCACAGGCCTCACCGGTGAGTTGTATGTATCGTTGGGGGTACACAGGCCCAGCTCCCGGAGTCCAGGCTTCATTCTTGCGCCTATTCCAATATCAGGAATGGCGCTGCCACTCATTTTGGTTTTGTGTATGGCTTGTATGCGTGTGTGATCATCAGTGAGATGAGGAGAGAATTCCAGTTTCCCCCTGGCTGGGGCATGTGAATATCATAGCTACTCTAAAACACAGATTAGCTTTACATCCTTCATCCGCCCACTCTATGTAAAGCAGTCTCTGTGGTCCAGCTGCCGGGTTTCTATGCTATTTCTACCCTTCCTGCCGCACCCCCCCCCACTCTGAGAAGATTCCTGAGCTGCTCCAGGCTGGGGTTTGCTCCTCAGTGAAATGACAATAACCGTGAACCCTACCGCATAGGACCCTGATGGGGGGTAAAGCTGATGATCCAGGAAAACACTTGGAAGAGACATTCATCGGCCCAGAGTTGATACTCCCTATAAGGTGGCCATGGAAATTATTTATGGAGAACTCATCCTTATATAAGCATGTGTTAAATAAATAAGGAATCAAAACACTTCGGCTTTTTGCTCCTTTTTTTTTTTTTTAAGATTTTATTTATTTATTTGACAGAGAGAGACAGCCAGCGAGAGAGGGAACACAAGCAGGGGGAGTGGGAGAGGAAGAAGCAGGCTCCCAGAGGAGGAGCCTGATGTGGGGCTCGATCCTGGATCCTGCCCTGAGCCGATCCTGCCCTGAGCCTAAGGCAGATGCTTAACGACTGAGCCACCCAGGCGCCCCTCCCTTTTTGTGTGTGTGTGTCAGAAGAGAGTTTACAGCAATGTTACCATGGCAACTGGGCCTCAGGCAAACCAAACTGCTTACTCACTCCCCTACCAGACCCACTGTAGCTCTTCTTTCCCCCTGCTTTTCTCTTCTCTTATCTTCCTGATCCCCAAATGGATGTTACCCATCTCTCTAGAGCAAAGTTGTCCAACAGAAATCTAATCCGAGCCCCACATGCAAGCCACACGTGTGGTGGTGAATTTGCTCCTGGCCACCTCCAGTCAATAAAAAGAAACAGGTGAAATGAATTTTTTTTTAAAGATTTTATTTATTTATTTNGAGAGAGACAGCCAGCGAGAGAGGGAACACAAGCAGGGGGAGTGGGAGAGGAAGAAGCAGGCTCCCAGCAGAGGAGCCTGATGTGGGGCTCGATCCCGCCCTGAGACGAAGGCAGATGCTTAATGACTGTGCCACCCAGGCGCCCCAGGTGAAATGAATTTTAAGAATAGATTTCATGGGGCGCCTGAGGGGCTCAGTCGCTGAAGCGTCTGCCTTAGGTTCAGGTCATGATCTCAGGGTCCTGGGATCCAGTCTCACATCTCCCTGCTCAGCGGGGAGTCTGCTTCTCCCTCTCTGCCCCTCCCCCTACTTGTGCTCCCTCTCTCTCTCTCTCTCAAATAAATAAAGTCTTTTTAAAAAAAGAATAGATTTCATGTATCCCAAAGTATACAAAATATGATTACTTGCATGCTATCAATATGAAACAATTATTAATGAGATAGTAAACATTCTATTTTTCTTTTTTTACTTTTTGTAAAGATTTTACTTATTTATTTGACAGAGAGACAGAGCACAAGCAGGAGGAGAGGCAGGCAGAGTGAGGGGGAGAAGCAGGCTCCCCGATGAGCAAGGAAGGACCCTGGGGTCATGACCTGAGCTGAAGGCAGACGCCTAACTGACTGAGCCTCCCAGGCGCCCCTAAATATTCTATTTTTCTTGAGTCCCTTTGGAGCAACCCTTTTAAGGGCTTGGCGGCCGCACATGGCCACTGAGAATTTATTCTGAAGAATTCATATGGGATGGATGCGTGTGTGCGCGCGCGCGCGTGTGTGTGTGTGTGTGTAGTGTGTGTGGACGTGTTCTGCACAAGGGTATTCATACTTGTGTTATTTATAACTCGGCAAGATTGGAAAACCCAATCACGAGAAAGAGAAACAGAAAGCTGGCACTTTTTCTAAGCCTGGCGTGGATGGTCCCGGGAGGGACCCACGTGACGATTCATGTACCCTGTAATTCACCTATTCGAGGGTCCGATTCAGTCCCCATAGAATATTCACAGAGTTGTGCGGCCATCGCAACCAACTTTAGAACATTTTTATCACCCCCAAAAGGAAACCCTGCACCCCTTAGCCATAGCCCCTGACCTGCCCCCCCCACCCCCCGCCCCTGCCCCCGGGCTACCAGGAATCTATTTCCTGTTTCCATGGATTTGTCTACTCTGGTCGTTTCCTGTAAACGGGATCATACAATCGATGCTCTTCTTTCACTTAGCGTGCTGTTTTCGAGGTTCGGCCATGCTGTGGCGTGTGCACATGCTTCGTCCCCTTTCATGGCTGAATAATACGCCACGGTATGAATATACATCATTTTGTGTATCCGTTCACGAGCTGATGGACATTTGGGTGGTTTCCGTATCGGGCTATTACGAAGAATGCTGCTGTGAACAGTCATGCACGAATTTCTCTGTGCACCTGTGCTTGCCTTTCTCTCGGGAGATGCCTAGCAGTGGAACCGCTGGGTCATGGGGTAGCTCTCTGCTTAACCCCTTGAGGATCTGACGGCGTACTTTTTACAATAGTCAGTTCAAAGCGGGAACTTGTTTCCACTGCCGGCAAAGATGCCGTAAATGCTACCTTGCCGCCTCGGGAGAGATAGTTTGCACACATGATCTGGGGACCATGGGTGTTTCGTGGGCCACCCAGGGACGCGGGATGTGTGGGACGCCCAGGAACACCCCTGAACTGTCGAATGTCCCACATCTTCCATGACCCTCAGATATCTCACCAGGCACTCCTGCCTGTGAAGAATCGATTTACAATGATCTTAGCCCAGAGCCTAACCCTGCTTTACATGCAAACACAATGGGTGGGGTTTGTTTTTTTTTTAAGATTTTATTCATTTATTTGTCAGAGAGAGAGCACAAGCAGGGCGAGCAGCAGGCAGAGGAAGAAGCAGGCCCCTGGCTGAGTGGGGAGCCAATGCAGGTCTCCATCCCAGGACCTGGGATCATGACCTGAGCCAAAGGCAGACAACCAACCGACTGAGCCACCCAGGCGCCCCTACAATGCGTCTTTTTTTTTTTAATTTTATTTATTTATTTGACAGAGAGAGAGACAGCCAGCGAGAGAGGGAACACAAGCAGGGGGAGTAGGAGAGGAAGAAGCAGGCTCCCAGCAGAGGAATCCAATGCCGGGCTCGATCCCATAACACCGGGATCAAGCCCTGAGCTGAAGGCAGATGCTTAACGACTGAGCCACCCAGGCGCCCCTACAATGCGTCTTTTTATTTTTATTTATTTATTTATTTATTTGACAGAGAGAGAGACAGCCAGCAAGAGAGGGAACACAAGCAGGGGGAGTGGGAGAGGAAGAAGCAGGCTCATAGCAGAGGAGCCTGATGCGGGGCTCGATCCCACAACGCCGGGATCATGCCCTGAGCCGAAGGCAGATGCCCAACCACTGTGCCACCCAGGCGCCCCTACAATGCGTCTTTTTAAACATGGTTTTAATCATCCATGACTATGCCCACTTTCATTCTAGGCCCCCCCCATACTTCCTGCATTATTCCATCTGGCTTGCCCTCCTCTTAGCTCTAAATCCACATTTAGTTATGAATGGCAGGTGGGACAATCTGTCCTCTTAATTCCACTTTCTGGCTGCTCTATCCCTCAGAGGTGGTCCCCATTCATTTCTCTCCTGATGGGGTGAGAATGGGGCCAGGTGGGTGGGCACATGATCCCGGAAAGCAAGGAGAGAATTAGAGATGCTCAGAAACTTCCAGAAGACGACTGTGGCATCCAAGGAGCTGAAGATCCCTACAGCATTGCAGAAGCTCCAGGGCACAGAGTCAGTAGTTCTTGAACGCTGAGCCCTGGGAGCAGAAGATTGAATGGGCACCAGCCAGGCACATCACTGGGAAACCCAAATGTCCTGCCTAGTCCTGACTGCTGCCTTCACAGTTCCCATAGGAACAGCTGGAAGACAAGGGCATAGCAAATGTTTGCACAATTCTTCTCCTACCTCCCCATGTTGGGGGGGGGGGAAGAAACCGAGCCTGCTTGTTAAGTGGTAATAAAACTATTGGGGAAAGGGTTCTCAAAGTGTGGTCCAGGAACCCCTAGGGGTTCCCAGAGGCATTTCAAGGGGTCCACCAGATTAACCCTGTTTTCGTTAGAGTACTAACACATTATTTGCCTTCTTTGCTCTTATTCTCTCACGAGTGTTCAGTGGAATCGTCCAGAGGCTACATGGGGTGCGATATTGCAACTGACTGAACACAGAAGCAGGTGCGAGGATCCAGCGTCTTGTGTCGAGTCAGACATGAAGGAGATTGGCAAGAACATAGCAATTAATTTGGGGAAAATATAGCTATGTTAATAAAATATGTTCTTTATATGGACCTGTAACAAATACGCCGTTGCTATTCCAAAAAGAGTTCGTAAATAAGTATTCTTTTAATTTCTTAGAGGAAATTCCTCATACGGGAAATATCAACAGAGCCCACATAAACAAAAGGTCTTTGGGAAGTCTTTGATCATTTTCGATAATTTAAGAGGTCCTGAGACCAAACAGTTCGAGAACCGCTATGTCAGAGATACAGCACGATGTCCCCGGGGGTCCTCCAAATAAGAAGAAGATTATTTGGGGGGCTGTTTTTCTCCAGCAAGTTATAATTGAATCACAGGAATGAAATGCATTGCAGGGTTTGTCCCCACTCTGCGGTCTTTCTGCTCCCCTCTCTCCAGCCTCGTTGCCAGGGAAACCATATCAGCGCATCCTCCACAAAAAAACACATTTAACTCTCTGATGTCTGGATCATGGCAGCTGGCTTGCCTTTCAGGACGTTTATGCCCAAGGAGCTGTGGACTCCTCCTGCCTCGGGGTCCTTAAAATGCCTTGGGATCCTCAGCCCCTTCCCCTATTCTTCTCCTAGCCTGGGCAACTCTTTTCACTTTATATTTTTCCCGTGTCCCTTTATCCTCGCGCGTGCTTGCAAACTGCGCATTGCTGTCTGAGGGCATCGAGGCTATATCTGGATAACTTGTTTTAGAGTAGTTCCCTCCTCTGGTTCCTCACTTGCTTAACACTTGGCAGTCACGTATCTCGGAGTGACCCCAGTTACATACCTCGTCTGTAATTCCACCTGCTGAGGGGGTTTGCAAGATGGGCTCCTGCTGGGCCCGGTCTTCGTCGGCCCAAACCAGGCACTGGACACATGAAAGATGAAGCTTCGGGGTGATTCCAGACCTTTGATGTTGGAGTCACCTCGGCTAAGGCCCCGATACTGTAGGGCTGAAAGAAGCTGCTCGCATTGTGCCCTTTAGAACCGTTGACCACGGAATCCACGAGCATGAACAGATGTCGTTGTTTTATGCCACTAAGTCGGGGATGACTTTTCAGAAGTAACTGCCACAGGGGCGCCTGGATGGTTCCGTCGGTTAAGCACCTGACTCTTGATTTCAGTTCAGGTCATGATCTCAGGGTCCTGGTTTCCAGCCCCCCATCAGGCTCCCCGCTCAGCATAGAGTCTCCTTGTCTCCCTCTCCTTCTGCTGCTCTCCCAGCTCGCAGGCACTCAGTCTCTCGCTCTCAAGTAAATAAGTAAATCTTAAAAAAAAAAAAAAAAACCAAAAAGTAACTGCCACACTCCTGTCCGCATCTCTTCCCCCACACTCCGCAGAAGACGCCATGATCAACGTCTTCACACCGTCCTTCGTCCTTCAGTGATGAATGAGACAGTCCCTGGCATGCGTCCCGTCCTGCAAGCAGGGCTGCCAGGAGGTAGGGTCCGTGTCTCGTTAACTCTTCCAAGCCCCACAGGTCGCCTTGTGCAATGACTGTCCCCGTCCACGCACCCACGGTTAGCGCTTGAACATTCCTGTGCTCCCAAACCCTCTCCCCAAACTCGACATTATCCAGCCTTCAAAGATCAGTCTTTTTCATGAGTGCAAAGTGGTGGCCACAGTTCCCTGACTACAAATAAGTTTGCACATCTCTTTGTTAGTTTTTTTTTTTTAATCCCCTAGACATCACCAAAGAGAACGAACAACAGAAGCAGGTGTAGAGGGGAGAGGCTCTGCCTGGCTGTCCCAGGAGGGGGACTGCTGGGGATGTTCCTGGTCCCCTGGTGGGGGTGACTATAGGAGAAGGGGTTGACAACAGATGGGGACAGCTGCCATAGATAGGGGCGTATTTGGAGTGGGGCTGTCTGGGCTCCCTTTCCACCCCCTCCCTCCCTAACCCTTCACTGGTCCTTGTTATTTTGAGAGGGTTCCTGCCCTCTCAGTGCCTCCACTTTGATACCTGCGAATGAGGGTCACATTCTCTTAGTGTCCTCAGCCAGATGGGAGAGGTGGGGAGCAAGGGGCCACAGCTCAAGGAAGCTGACACCCCCTCCCCATTCATGGGGGCCGGGAGAGCTTTGTCTACACTGCCTGGAGCCCCTACTCTTCCCTTGCCACCCTTGTAGGACCTAGCACTTTCCTCAGAGAGAGCAGAGCATTGAGGGTGAGGAGTCCCAGGCTGAGCACTGCGGTCTGGGTCTCAGATTGGAAATCGGATCTATTTCGCCTGGGAACGGAAGGGGCTGGAAGTTTGGAGGTGTGCCCAGTTCAAGGTGAAGCCTTTGGCTCCTGCCAGCCCACGTCACAATCACACTAGCACCACTAAGGCACACACACAGGCCAACACACTTGCAAAAACACCTGCACACTTCACACACTCCTCTAACACACATCACACACACTCTCTCACACGCACTCACACTTACACCCACAGAGACTGACATTGACACACACTTGCACTGAGCTGCTCTATTCCCCCCACATACACACACACTCGCACACACACACACTCACACACCTGGAGACACACACAGAAACACATTCACCAACACCGAGAGCCCTGCCCCACCCATACCCACAGAGAGACGCAGCCTCGCTCCCACACAGCACTAACAGAACACAGATCCGCTGCGGACCCCTCAGCCCCACGAAGAAGCACCCACACCCACATTTACAGGCATGTGAACCAAAGTACTGACCCTATGGGGAGACCCCTGCACATGCATCCAGGGACCAGGGCTCCGCTCCCCCCCTCACCCCCTGTGGGAACTAGAAGGTCTTCGAGCAGGGGCAGAGCCTGCCCCAAGTGGCCCACCAGAGCCAATCGGAACTTGCCCTTGGCCTGAAGGGGCGACACCACCAGCCGGAGCTCTGCCTGGGGACTGGAGACCTGGGCCAGGTCTGGAGGCGTGTGTTGGGGAGCCCCATCAGACTGACTACCAGACTGGGGATGGGGGGCTCCTCCCTCAAACTAGGATGGGGTGGGTCTCTGGAGCCTCCCTCCCGCTCCCCCCAGAGGGGCTCCACCCCACCCCCAGCCTCCTCCCTGGGTCCAACCCCATTCCCGCCTTCAGAGATTCGTCCATCCGCAGTTTATCCTCCGCAAGACACCATAAACTTGACCCTGCCTGTCGCCTTCTCTGAAACTTTCTATGGCTCCAGGGCCCGCTGGAGAAAGCACAAGGTCCCCACCGTGGCTCATTGTGGTCCCGGCCTCCTCCCGGGCATCCTTCCAGCCTGGGACACGCGGCTTCGCATTAATCTCTACACCAGAGGGTTTCCTGGGTCCCCCACTCCCCACCCCCCACTGGACTGTGAACCCCAGGAGGGCAGGGCCTGGGCTGTTTCAGTCATCGCTGGGCCTCCAGCTAGGGGGGAGCAGGTCCTGTGGGAGTGTGTGTGGAAGGAGGATAGGAAAGAAAGCAGGGAGAAAGGAAGGGAGGGAGGAAGAGGAGAGAGAAGGAAGAAGAGAGGGAGGAAGATTTCTAAAACTCTCCTTTCCATCTCTCTTTCCTGAACTGTCTCCCTATGCCCACCAGAGGGCGCCCTGATCCAACAAATCCTTCATGCAGCGCCTCAGCCGCCCCTACAGACAAAATCAATGACACGACGAGGATTATTGCCAAGTACCACTACTTACAGCCCTACTGCACCCTGGCACTGCGCTAAAACCTCCACGTGCCTAACTCCACACAGCAACTCCCAGTAGCTTATAAAGGAGGAAAGCGAGGCTCAGAGATGCTGTTTAACTTTCCCAGTGTCACACAGCACCTAAACTGCAGAGAAGCTTCCAGCTCTGGGGACCCAACAAAGCCTTCTGCTCCTTGGTCACATCCGCAAGTCCCCAAGGGCCTGGCCCTGACATTTCCCCCACTCAGCCACACTCCACTCCCCTGAAAATCCAGGCCTTTCCCTGCAAGTGCTGACGTCCCGATGCGGTCATGGCTCTGAGCTTCAGGAGTAAGGGCTTACTTAGCTCCGTCAACACTGTTCCCAGCACCCTGCACAGGTGGGTCCCGGAACAGACACCAGAGACTAGAGAGACACTGAGTGAATGAATTCCCCGGGTGGGGGTGACTTCAGTGAGTACCTAAATGGGTGAATGCTCTTCCCCTGACCAGGGATCTAGAGAGTCTCCCCAAAACACCCCCAGGCAAGGAGAGGTCCCATCCTCCCTCTCGGGCTCGCCCCAATCCAGGTACACTGAATCTCACGACTGCCCTTCATCCCCTTGGGACAGGAGCTCCTGCTTTCCAGCCCTGTGTCCATCCCTGGCTCCTGCCTGGTTCATCTCCATTTCTCTTTGGGGAGCCCCCTCCCCTACCTCCTCAAGCACCCAAGCCTGGCCAATCGAGCACTCACTCCCTCTCCAGTCACTCTGATTGCCAGCAGCACCTCCAGTTCCAAGGCTGGGGGAGGACTCGCAGGGACAAGGAGAGGGTCTTCTTCATTTCTTCCTGGCACACCACCTGCCATAGGTTCTTTCTTCCTTTTTTAAAAAAATTAATTTATTTGAGGGGAGCAGAGGGAGAGGGAGAGAAGCAGACTCCCCACTGAGTGTGGAGCCCAAATACAAGGGGCTCGATCTCACGACCCTGAGATCATGACCTGCGCGGAAATCAAGTCGGACGCTCCACTGACTGAGCCCCCCAGGCGCCCCTTGCCATAGGTTCTTGAGGCTTCTCTAGGGACCCCAGGTCTCATAACAACAGGGGACCAGGAAAGGCAGTCTCACTGCCCCTCCCCCACACCCACCCCCGGCGGCACCCATCCGTAGGCAAGTTGTCAGTCACAGTGTTTGCAGGACAAACCCACGCTTGGGCAGCCTGGCGCTCAGCCACCGGGTCGGCTCAGGAGAAAGAAATCGCTGATTTGGGGGCGCCTGGGTGGCTCACTTGGTTAAGCGTCTGCCTTTGCTCAGGTCCTGGTCCCAGGGTCCTGGGATCGAGCCCAGCATCGAGCCCCTGCATCAGGCTCCTGCTCAGCATGAAGTCTGTTTCCCCCTCTCCCTCTGCCTGCAGCTCTCCCTGCTTGACCAGAGTCACCCCCCAGTTAAAGCCTGGTTCCCTGAGATTGGTCCCGGGTGTGTGAGACCTAGTTCTCTGGGTGAGACCTTCCTCCGTGAATCATGAAAGGTCCCAGCGAGCTCCTTCAAAGAAATGCTCAGCCCCTGGCAACACCCACAAAATGGTTGCCATGGAAATCCCGATAGCCAATGGGGGAAGAGGGATGTCAGCGCCCAGGAGCCCAAGCCTGCAGCCCACACTAGGGTTGGCAGGGAGACCCCATCAGGAGGAAGAGGAGGGGGGCGTACATTCACACTGGGCTGGAGCAGGAGACCAGTGATCCTCGACCAGAGATCCCCAGCAGCTGGTGGCAGTGGGGGGAGGTGGGGGGAGCTGTTGCTCCCAGAGGGATTCATTCTGCCTGGGTTCCCAGCCAGGCCCACAGCAAGAAAGGCCAAACCAGCAAGCAGACACGTAAGCCCCCTGTGGGTTCTCCAAGGGCCCAGAAGAGGGGGCATCAGGACAGGCCCTGACCCCAGAGCCCCCAAAGACCTGCCACGTTCCCCTGAACCTGGAGTCCAAGGCTGTGGCGCTGTTCCAAGGCGGGATCTGCACCGGGTGCCACAGCGCACGTCTACTCCAGGCTTCCCCCTGCCCCAGCCGGCCAGCGGCTCCATGGCCCTGAGCCTTCTGCGGGACTGATGCCGGGGGCTGGATGTGGACATGCACCAGGCCCTGCTGGTCACCGGCATCCCGGAGGGCCTGGAGCGCAAGGCCATCGAGGGCATCTTCAGGCTGTGCAACACCGGGGCCGCGAAGGACCACAAGGCCAAGGCCGCCTGGTGGAGTTCGTGGAGGACATAAACCATGTGGCCGTCCCCGGGGAGATCCTGGGCAAGGACGGAGTCTGGAGGGTCGTGTGTCAGGACCCCGCGGAGGACCCAGGAGTCCTGAGGCAGATGAGAGGCCTCGTGCTGGATGAGAGGCCTTCACAGGCCGCAGGGCCTGGGGTCCCCGGGGAACAGGCTCCCCTCTCTGGCCTCGGAGACCCGGGCCCAGGGCTCAGAGCCTGCGGCCAGGAGGGCTGGCCCACCTCCTAGGAGGGGCTGCCAGGCTCGCAGACACAGAGCCAGAGGCAACAGGTGGGCCCCAAAGGGCCAGAAGCTCGAAGGAGGGGGGCAGCCGCCCACGTGGGCCAGGCGGGAGTCGGACGCCTCTTCCGAGGGCAGCCTGGGCATCGTGCTGGAACAGCTGGACCAGGACGACCTGAGCGCCGGCGAGGCGCAGAGCGCGCTGTCCGCCACGCTGCACCAGGCCGCCAAGGAGCTGGGCAAGAAGGAGTGGGCCCTGGGGCGCCTGGGTGGCACAGCGGTTAAGCGTCTGTCTTTGGCTCAGGGCGTGATCCCGCCGTTATGGGATTGAGCCCCACATCAGGCTCCTCTGCTGTGAGCCTGCTTCTTCCTCTCCCACTCCCCCTGCTCGTGTTCCCTCTCTCGCTGGCTGTCTCTCTCTCTGTCGAATAAATAAATAAANTTAAAAAAAAAAAAAAAAAAAAGGAGTGGGCCCTGCAGAGCGGCGCGGCCGCGGAAGAGGGGCCCCGCGAGTTCTTGGCCCTGGTCACGCTGACGGACAAAGGCAAGCGGGAGCCCATGGAAAAAGAGCCCCCGGGGCCTGAGACCCTCAGCTTCGACGGCGGCGGCGGCAGCGAAGCCCGGAGCAGCGTGCCCGACTTAGTGGCCCTGCTTGCTGTGCGAGACGCGGGCGACGAGGAGCCCGCCGATGGCGACGCTCCCGAAAGCGAGTCGCAGCCGAACGGGGAGCCGGGAGACGAGGGGCTGGACAACCCCGAGTTTGTGGCCATTGTGGCCTACACGGACCCGTCGGACCCCTCGGGCCGCGAGGAGCTGCTCAAGATCGCTTCGGTGGTCGAGTCCCTGGGCTGGAGCGCCACGAGAGA
>NW_023187046.1:0-618 GCF_002007445.2 Ailuropoda melanoleuca | reverse complement strand
AATGAGTCTCTTGTAGGCAGCAAATGGATGGGTCATGTCTTTTTATCCAATCTGCAATCATGTGGCATTTTTTGGGAGTATTTAGGCCATTCACATTGAGACTGAATATTGAGAGATATGATTTTAATGATGCCATGTTGCCAATAAAGTCTTTGTTTCTATAGACTGTGTCTTTCTGTTCTGTATCACTCTTGGGGCCTTTTTACTTTTATAGACCCCATCTTAATATCTCCTGTAGGGCTGATTTCTTGGTTATGAAATTGGTCAATGGTGATTCTGGAGNTAAAGTCTTTGTTTCTATAGACTGTGTCTTTCTGTTCTGTATCACTCTTGGGGCCTTTTTACTTTTATAGACCCCATCTTAATATCTCCTGTAGGGCTGATTTCTTGGTTATGAAATTGGTCAATGGTGATTCTGGAGGGTCTTTATTTCTCCATCAATTCTGAATGACAGCTTTGCTGGATAAAGGATCCTTGGCTGCATGTTTTTCTCTGAAAGATCTTTAAAAATGCGCCTCCCCCAACCCTTTCTCTCCTTCCAGGTCTGTGTAGACAGGTCTGACGTAATTCTTATACCTTTGCCTTGGTACGTGAGAAATTTCTTTGCCCTGGCCGCTT
>NW_023187045.1:0-552 GCF_002007445.2 Ailuropoda melanoleuca | reverse complement strand
CAAATACAAAGATAGACTCAAAATGGATGAAAGACCTAAATGTGAGACAGGAATCCATCAAAATCCTGGAGCTGAGAACACAGGCAGTAACCTCTTTAACCTCAGCCACAGCAACTTCTTGCAAATCACGTCTCTAAAGGCAAAGGAAACAAAAGCAAAAATGAACTATTGGGACTTCATCAAGTTAAAAAGCTCCTGCACAGCAAAGGGAACAGTCAACAAAACTAAAAGGCAACCTACGGAATGGGAGAAGATATTTGCAAATGGCATATCAGATAAAGATAATATCCAAGATCTCTAAAGAACGTANAATAATATCCAAGATCTCTAAAGAACGTATCAAACTCTACACCCCAAAAACAAAGAATCCAGTCAAGAAATGGGCAGAAGACATGAACAGATAGATATTTCTTTCCAAAGAATTCATACAAATGGCCAACAGACACGCGAAAAAAAAAATGTTCCACTTCACTTCTCATCGAGGAAATACAAATCAAAACCACAATGAGATACCATCTCACACCAGTCAGAATGACTAAAATTAATAAGAGA
>NW_023187044.1:422-649 GCF_002007445.2 Ailuropoda melanoleuca | reverse complement strand
CCACACAGTCCAGGGAAATATCAACGATCATCATCTCTCCTGAGTAAGGGAGCATGAATGAAAATGTTCAGTATTTACGAGGACTCTGCGCCTTTCTCATTGGTAAGAAAGCAGGGCGTCCAGGAAATCACATCCAGTGAACAGCAGCCTTTTCACTGGGGACCCCGATTCCACATTGGGTGTAGGGGCTTGGGCCTCGAGGATCAAGCCCTTAAGACCAAGAAAAA
>NW_023187044.1:0-244 GCF_002007445.2 Ailuropoda melanoleuca | reverse complement strand
AAATCCTGACAAAACTGCTGGCGGCAACGGAAAGAAAATGCCCAAAACACGTCCGTCAGAAACAACAAAGTACAGGGACCATCTTAGCATTATCATCACCCTTCGTGAATAGGGAAACATAAGGGAAAGTTGTCGCCGAAGCCTGACGAGAGTGCCCCATAGTGGTCTCTTAAACCCCACACAGTCCAGGGAAATATCAACGATCATCAACTCTCGTGAGTATGGGAGCATGAATGAAAAGGTT
>NW_023187043.1:0-748 GCF_002007445.2 Ailuropoda melanoleuca | reverse complement strand
TTGGTATAAGTTTTGTTTTGGTTTTGGTTTCTCCTAACTAGTGTTTGACTATCTACAACGCGTGGAGAATTGTGTAAGCATTCCTTCACGAATTCATCCAACACANCGGTCGGGAGTGCCTACCGTGTACCAGTGTTCCTCACTGCACTGCGTAAGGGCATGGAGCGCTGAATGAGAGAAGCAAGGTCACTACCGCCACGGGACTCCCGTTCTCTGGGGGATTCAACGAGATTGCAGCATGCAAGCAAGTAGGGACGCGTGCTAGTGAAGAGGTGCAGAAAGTTATGATAGAGGGTATAACTGGGAGGCTGGAGTGAAGCAGAGACATTGGAGACGGGAAGGCGAGAAGGCGCTGGCCATCTGAAACGAAGGCTCAGTCCTATTAGGGGCATCCTGCGTAGACAGAGCAGCCTGTGCAGAGACCCTTGGGTGGGGTCGATTTGAAAGCGGCTTTCCAAGCTGCTTAAATTATAGCAAGTCTGATCTGGCCTCTCCAGGGAGGAGTGGTCTGTGTGCAGATTCAGCCTGAGGCGGAAGGAATGGGGTGCCTGCCTTGGACTGTAGGGAGCTTCCTGCAGGTAGAGGTTTTCCAGGTGGACCCACCCTTTGACGCGGCACCTGCTCACAATATTCAGGGGTTAGGGAGAGGAGGATAATGTAGAAAGGTTGGGTTACAGGTCCTCAAAAGGCCCTTTGTAGGCTTGTGATTCTCTGATTTCACCCTTGATAGCCCTAGGCTGGAAACAGT
>NW_023187042.1:0-706 GCF_002007445.2 Ailuropoda melanoleuca | reverse complement strand
ACTGCTTAATAATGCTTCAGAATTATTGCCCATTAGAATTGTGAATACCATTGCTCATTTTTCTCTTACCAATTGTGTTGGTGATTAGAAGTCCAGTGCTACTTTGACTTTCTATCCTTTGTAGATGACCTGTTTCATCTATGTGAAAGTTTTTAGGAATTCTCTTTGTTTTGTGTTCTGACAGAAAGATTTCAGGCATATGTTTACATGTGGACCTTCTCTTAATTTGCTAGGGACTTGATAGACTCAAACAGAAGAATAGTATCTTCTGACCTCTGGGAAAGTTTTTTTGTATTATTTCTTTAAAATTTCTCTTTGTGGGGCACCTGCATGGCTCAGTTGGTTAAGTGTCTGACTCTTAATCTCATTTCAGATCTTGATCACAGGGTTGTGAGTTCAAGTTCCCCCCTATTGGTCTCCACGCTAGGTATGGAAAAATTTTAAATATNAGAGAGGGAACACAAGCAGGGGGAGTGGGAGAGGAAGAGGCAGGCTCATAGCAGAGGAGCCTGACGTGGGGCTCGATCCCATAACGCTGGGATCACGCCCTGAGCCGAAGGCAGACGCTTAACCGCTGTGCCACCCAGGCGCCCCTCATTTCAGATCTTGATCACAGGGTTGTGAGTTCAAGTTCTCCCCTATTGGTCTCCACGCTAGGTATGGAAAAATTTTAAATATCAGTTTAAATTAAATTTAAAATGTAAAA
>NW_023187041.1:0-4695 GCF_002007445.2 Ailuropoda melanoleuca | reverse complement strand
ATGGAAATAACAGAAAGATGTGATGGTAATACTCCGCTTATAGTTCAACTCAAAAAACACATATTGAGATCTGTGTCAGAAACTCTGCTAGGGCTTGGAGCATGGGATGGCTAAGGGGATTAATATGTAGCTTTGGAGGGAGGAAAAAGTCACAATACAAAAGCATGATAAGTGTCGTGATTCTGTAAGGGCTGGATGTCCATGGAGGCAGAGTGAAGAGCACATAAGCTGTGACAGAGCTTGATGACAATTTTAGATTTTCTTCTACTTAAGTTTTATAATTCCAACTACCCAACAAATAAAAACTACGTTCTAGAAAGTTATCATCGGACACCTTACTATGGCCTACGGGTAAAACTAGCTCCAGAAATATAGGATATTATGAGAATGGTGTGTTGTTGTTGTTGTTGTTTTGTGAGAAAGCAGAGCAGGACTGGGGGTGGGGGCAGAGGAAGAGAGAAAGAATGAGAAAAAATATTAAGCAGGCTCCATGCTCAGCACAGAGCCTAATGTGGGGCTCGATTGCACAGCCCTGAGATCATGACCTGAGCTGAAATCAAGAGTCGGATGCTTAACCAACTGAGCCACCCAGTGCCCCTATGTGAGTTTTAATGTTATGGCTCAAATAAATAGTTTTGATCCAAGAACTTTATGGACTTGAGATTTTGGTTGGTTTTAGAAACAGTAACTAGCCTTTAGTTCACAAATGTCGTTGAAATTGTACATCTTTAATGTGATTTTTTTTTTTTGCAACACATCTAAATATATGCAGTAGAATCCTGACATAATCTTGTAAATTTGCCCATGGAGTTGATTGTTGCCTAGATCTTATGTTCCCACAAAACTATAAATGTGTAATAGAAAATGTTTAGTACCTAAGGGCATTAGTCACTTCTATAGCAAGATAAGTATGCTGTGCAATCATCTGGGAAACATTAAAATTAATATTGACTATCATTACAATGAAGAATGAGTACCAAAAATCTTTCCAGCTTTTCACTCCCTAAATATGGTCTGTAAATTAAGGTAGAGTTGGACAGCTACATACAAGTCAAGATTTGGGAGCTTGAGATCTTAGAAATGCACAATGCAAGTCCCCTATATGAAAATCTCAATTTTTCCAGATTTGACTCAGAGGTTTTGGTTTTTGTTACGGTTTCTGTGGCACATGAATATTTCAGTCACTGCGTATATCAGCTTTTTGCAGCTCTAATGGTTTGCTTGCCCCTTTCTTCCTATTTTCCTCCAGTGCTAAGTATCTCAAAGGTCTTCCATGTTCTTAAATATTATCATGGGCTTTTTGTGCTTTTTTATTTCATTTCTCACATGCCTGGGATTTATTTGCAAGACTTGGAGGGGGGGCATCATTTGCTACCTTAATGAAAGATTGTCCTCCCTAGAAAACCTTACAAGGAAAAAACATGCTAAATGAAAACAAGACAAATGTCATGTAAACACATTTTACAATGGGAGGAAATGAACTATGTAAATCAGGTGCAGCCATAATTTTTGAAACGTGAGCTAAAGTCACCTTCTCAGGTATTGACCTGATTTTGCTCTTCTTGGAATAAATCTAATCTGAATTAATCTACAAAATAATGAAACTGTGTTTGTATATAGATAACTAATTCCTGATTCTGGGGTGGAGGAAAAGCTCAGAGAAACAATTAGGCTAATCCTTCAGTTTACAGGATTTGGCATAACATGAGTGACTACAAGGAAGTATCTAATCCTAAATTAGAGATGTCAGGGCACATTTCAACTGATCCACCCAAAATATTCACTTTGTAGCTCAAATATCAAATAATGGGGGAAGCTTCAAAGTAAATATTTGAGAAGTAAGTTTTTGTTTCGGTAGAGCGCTTTGTGAGGTTTCTAAGATGCCACCAGGATGTGAAATCTCAGGAAGGTACCACAGACTACAGTCACCCAGCCAACAAGGGCTACTGATACCCAGTAAGTACACAATTTCAAGTCAAACATGTTTAGCAAAATCATCATGTTTTTTTCAAGAGGCCAGTTTTGAAAGGTTTTAAGGAGGTAAAAAGAAATCATGGACAAAATCCATCCCTAAAAATGAGAATGTATCATAGGGAAAAATGATCCTGGGGGATTTGTAAGAAAATGTGAGATGATGTTATACAAAATTATACACAGCTCTGGACTGCTAGAATAATCTGATCGGTCAAGCACGTGCATACACACACGCACACATAGTTTCTAATAAGGGATAAACAATAAATAAGAAGTGGAAAATTTAACTGATTTTTTTTAATGAGAATTTCTTAAGAAAGTTGTTTCTAGGTTTTAGAGCCAAGAAATAGCAATATTAGTAGATATTTAAGAGAAGAGAAAGAGGGATTAATTATTATTTAAGGTAAGCCAAGATATTATTGTAAATTTGACACTTCCAAGATAAAAGTGTAAATTCCTAGGTAGGATGCAATGTGCATGTGCACAAATTTGGGGAGGCAGGCACGTTAATATTCTTGTAGTTTAAAACAAAACAAAACAATAATAACAACAACAAAAACACCTCATTTATTTTTCAGTTGTCTGAGTTTTTAAATCTGAAGAGCCAAAAAACGATCTCTAGGAAGTTCCAAAGGCACTGGCCCATCATCTTCAGGTAGGGTACCACAGAAACCACATGGAAAGATGGGATTTTTAAGTCTCACCATTAAAAGAGAAGAATCAGTTTTTCTTCATTGTCTTGTTTTTATTTATTTAATAGGAATTGTAATGATTTCCAATATCAAAATTAACTATATATAATGTCACATAATGCTATATCAAAAGCAAATCATTGTTTTCTGTAGTTTACATTTTATGGGAGAAGTCTAGAGTATAGACTAGATCAAATTGTATTCCTTACCTCAAAAATTTTTTTAAAATATTTCATTTATTCATTTGAGAGAAAGAGAAAGATTGAGAATATGAGTGGGGGAGGAGCAGAGGGAGAGGGAGAAGCAGACTCCCCGCTGAGCAGGGAGCCTAATGCAGGGCTTAACCCCAGGACCTGGAGATCATGACCTGAGTGGAAGGCAGATGCTTAACCACCCAGGTGCCCTAATCAAAAAGTTGGATTTTTTTTAAATAGGTAATTATGCATAAGTTAGATATTTTTTCCCTTTGACAGAAATTTTTCCTCTTTTTTATAATCCATGGTGATAGTTAAGTTTCTTTCCTTTACTGGATGGTTTTTACAAGGCTCAGCGCTTCCTGGAATCTGATTGAGGAAGAATCAGAATCAACCTACAGCTTTGTAGATGGCAAGAAACTGGAGTTTTAGCTTTAGGAAAGAAAGAAGTTACTCCTGGGTAATTTCTATGAGCCCGGCATTTTGAGAAACTCATTTACTCTTTAGCACAAACACGTAGGTAGTGACGGAGGCTTTAGTTTAATTTCATCACTGAGGCCCAGAGTAACCAAGGATACACCCAACTTCACACAGCCTTAAGGGCAGAAATGGGATTTTAAACAAGGTTTTCTTTTCTAAATTATGGTGGTCTTTCCTCTGTTTGCTCTGAGATGATGGAATAACTGACCGAGGGAACATGAGGACAATTGGTGATGGTGCTGGCCTCAATATCAAGTCTTTTGATGCCTGGGAAGTCTAGTGTTAGAGTCTAGCTTGGGCCACCCTGATGAGGGAGTCAGATGCCACCCTCCCCCTAGAGCAAGTGCTACAAGGAGAGGATGTTTTCTTATGTTGTCCATGGCTGTAGAGATGCAAGTGGGTTATAACTTGGTTCCAAAGAACAGAAGATCAGAGCCTTGGTTCAGAACTTTACTGAGACCAAGGATTCTCAGGCCAAGAACTGTGATGTTAGTTCCTCTTTTCAGATACTGTTAGAAAAGACAGGGAAAGGAAAAAGGTTAGTCACTTTGACACGGACTTGTTCTTTCCACGCCGGAGCTCTGTGACGGTGAACATCACAGGGGAAGTGTCCACCACAGCATCACCCTGTAACCCCTCACTTCTTTGCGAGGCTATCATTGTGGTGTTCTTCCACTGCCCTACTGGACTGCAAGGTCTTGTGGGACAGGGACTTATCTCTCCCTGTATTCTCAGAGCTGATCAGGCTGCCTAGCATTTAATGACAGAAGTGTTCGCCCCCTATTACTATGCCACCCACTCCTAATTCCTTCTTACTGATTTATTTTTATGTGCAAAGAATCAGATTGCTTGAGCCAAAGCTTTATTCCTCAGTATGGGTTGAAGCCCTGAACTTATAAAGTGGTCAGATGTTGCTGGGTAAGGCAAATTATCCATATCCACAATCACAAGCAATTGAAATTGTAAACACTTAGGAAGAACCCATTTATGGCCTAATTCCTTTTTCAGAGGTACCCAAGGTAGGAGTATTATGCTGTTTTGATGATGTTCTTTTACAGCAAAATAAACCTTGACATTTTTTAAGGGAAGAAATAAAATAGAGGCATATCTGAGAAGATTTTGATTTTGCTCTCAATGACCAAAGTCTGCAAAGTACAATAACTGTGGTAGAATTATTTTTTCTTGGCACCATTCCAAGTCATCCCTTTTCTATTTGCTCCAGAAGGTATTGCTTTCTTATAATAGCAAAGCAACCATGTTGCATCTTTACAAATGCAATGGCAGTCCACTTTTTAAATAAGGGTATAAATAGAAATAGAAAGGGATAATGGTAAAGGACTTAAGTCTCCAGAGGA
>NW_023187038.1:0-635 GCF_002007445.2 Ailuropoda melanoleuca | reverse complement strand
CCATCTCCTGTTAGTTCCTCATTAGAGGGAGGGACAGCCCTGGCTTGACAATAACCAGATATCCATTATCCTGTGAGTCTGCTTTAACATATGAAAGTACTTTCTCAACCTCCCTTTTTCCTTATCTCCCCCAACCCCACCGTATATAATCAGCCACCCTTCACAACCCAGGGCAGCGGCTCTTTCTGCCCACGGGTCCTGTCCCCNCGGGTCCTGTCCCCGTGCTTTAATAAACGACCATTTTGCACCAAAGACACCTCAAGAATTCTTTCTTGGTTGTCCGCTCCGGACTCCACCCCACCGAACCTCACCTATATCCCACAACCTCATCACTGGGAGGTCAGGGAAAGCTTTGCAGGGGAGGTGGGATCTAAGCAGGATCTTGAAGGCTGTGTTTTAATTAAAAAGAGGTGGAATGGAAGGGGAAATAAAATTATGTGTAATACTGAAAGGTTTAATTCCTACTCTTCCTGTTACTGTCAATCTTGAGAAAAACCATTTAATCTCATCAGGGATCAATTTCCCCTTACTAAGACTGGGATAATAAAATCTACGCTCGGGCTCGGACGGTTATGAGAATTAATGTGGAAGCCTCTTGGATGGGTTCAAACTCTTTTGGTTACAAGTGATATTAA
>NW_023187037.1:0-531 GCF_002007445.2 Ailuropoda melanoleuca | reverse complement strand
CCTTGATAGATCTGAATTAAAGGTTTGCCTGAGAAAAGGTCAGTCTACCCGGTCAAAAACGTGTGGGTTTGCGTTGTGGATACTGCCAGGCCCTCACATGGGTTTTTACTATAGAACTTACACAGTATTTGTATAACCATTATCACGTCAAATCTTCACAGACCCTCTGTGAGGAAGNACCCTCTGTGAGGAAGGCGTTGTAAACTTCACCCTGAAAGTAAAGAAACCGAGGGTGTGCACAGTTACACGGCTTACTCGTGGACACGCAGCCAGTAAGTGTCAGAAAGCCATCAAAACTCAGTCCCCCGTCGTCTTTCTCAAGTCTAGAGAAAGTCCAGGAAGCTGTCCCACCACAGTAGGATCAACGATGTGCTGGACAGTGGACGTCACATCAGAGTCCCCGTTTGTGTTTAGTACTTGGATTGGGCGCCGTAATGTCAGTCCTGGCTTCCCCCAAACAAAACAGATCGGGTTCATTTTCAGACATAGCATGGAGTCTGTGGACTCTAAACACCTGACCTGTGGAATGGA
>NW_023187036.1:0-5050 GCF_002007445.2 Ailuropoda melanoleuca | reverse complement strand
AATAAGATAAACTAGTAATTTAATTTTCAGAATTGTTTAGTAATTTTTAATACAGATGGTGTATTTTGAAAAACAGAAATAGTAGAAACCATCCAAGTATAATGTCAAGTATTGCACAAGCTCATTTAGTGGCAGGGGCACAAAACAGAATATATACTGTTATGCTATCCTGTGTCTTTCGATATTTTGCTCGGAGTCCATTGTAGTCAGGAATCATAATGCTCAGGTCATACAGTTTCCAGGCCGAATTACAAATCTACGTCCACTGGTCACATATTANCCAGGCCGAATTACAAATCTACGTCCACTGGTCACATATTATTCCTCACTCTGTCTCCCAGCATGCATTGTGCCACAGCGGGATGTTGTGACCACCAGTGGACTGAGATTTTGAATCTGTTTCTCAGTGTTCTTTGGTGTTCCGTGGGATTTGGAGAATGATTGAGTCAAAATATGTTATTCTCATGGCACTCTAAAGAGATATTTTCAGAAATAATTCCATAAATATAAAAGAACAGGGTTTCTCAAACATCAGCATTCATACAAATCTCCTGGGGGATTTATTAAATGCATATCTATGAAAACCAACACAGGATTCAGATTTAGAAGGTCTAGGATGGAGCATTGCGTTTTTATCAAGCTTCCAATTTAAAAAAATATGAATTTCCCTCCCATTATCAAATAAATGAATACAGTTATGACAGCCAATGTTCTCTGGATAATAGTACCTCTTGGTAGCAGCAGGTTGAATCTCAGTATTAATATATATATAATGGAACTGAGCCCCCAATCAACACTTTAGGCAGGTGGAAGGGGAAGTACAGTCTGGGAGGGTCACACTGGAGAGACGGACACACCCTGGCATACTCAAGATGGGGGACACTTGGCCATGAACCTAGAAAGAGGAACATGGGGCCAGGGGCTTCCCTTCCCATGGTGCTGGTGACCATAACCCCCCTACTTTCTCTCCTGCCTCTGAGGCTGAGCCATTCTGAGCACTTGGGGAGGTTCTGGCTGCACTTCCCCATGGATTTAAATCACTGTGTAAAGATCACCACCCACAGACAGCAAACAGCAATAGTCAGCCTCATCCACACACTGGACCATCGTGGTAGTGAGGATGGATTTGTTCCCAGAGATGGATCCAGAGAAGTGCTCAGGACAAGGGGGTGGTGGCTTGTGCTGTAGAGGTGCATGCAGGCGGCCTGGCCTGGGGTCTGCTGGAACCAGCAACAGGTGTTACTTGTAGAGACTAAGAAAGTGCTGAGGCCACAAGTGAGTGTGACTGTCCCTCCTGGAGACACTGACAGGGATGGCTCCTGGACCACAACAGCCTGAGAATCTGCTTCTATAACCAACAGGACAGAAAGGTGTTGTAATGGGAGACAAGAAGCACTTGGGACCCTGCTTTTATGTGCCTCCCATAGACAGAATCCTGACCTGAGTTATATGCAAGGAGCCCAAGAAGAAGCACCAACTAGGCCATGTTGGGGACCCTCAAAGTATGCGGCCCTCACAGGCTCTTGAGCTGGAGTTGGGTGTCCCTGGACCTACTAGGAGGAGAAAGTGCTTCATGAAAATCAGCTTCTTCTCTCTCTCTGCCCCAGGGTTCTCCATAGGACCCCTGGGAGATCTTGAAAGGAGAAGATGCTGCAACCTCACACACTCCAATGACTGCAGGGTGACCTGGGACACTAAGTGTCAGGGGGGCACCTTTCACCAAATCACATCCCCAATGACCTTGGTGACCTCTGTCCCAAGGTTCATTGTTGGGAACCCTGAAAGCTGAATGAGGATATGGGTCTGTGCTCCATCTCCTGGCCCTCCTTCTAGGTTACCACAAATCTAACCCAGGAACATTCTCTTCTATTCCCAGGGCTACTCCTTCTTGTCTCCTGGGAAGATCTTGGCAGTCAGTCCTCCAGAAATGAGGACACAGGGAACCACAAAGCCCATGGCTGAGGAATGAAGGGATGGTTGTCTCCTCTGACTCAGTCATGGACCCTGTCTGCAGTTGCTAAATGAGAGTCGAACAGGGATGGGGGCAGCACACTGAGAAGCACCGCCAGGCTGGGGAAAATNAGGGATGGGGGCAGCACACTGAGCAGCACCGCCAGGCTGGGGAAAATATCCTCCTTTGTTCTAAGAAGCCATCAATTTTAAGAAGTAGCTTCAATGTACCTGCAAGTTTTGTGGATAAAAGACAGAGGGTCACAATGAAATCGTGAGACAGTTTGCCCCATCAGGTATAACAACATATGGACATGTATGTCTTTATAAGAAATGGAAAAGACACTGGAAGAACAAATGGGTGTGACTGTCATGGAGGTTTTTGAACTCCAGTTCCTGTTTGTGTTCTGCTGAGGATCAGAGGGACTGGGACAGAAGGGAATGGGAGGAAAGAGGAGTGGCAGGGGTTAAATTGTCTCCAGAAATAGGGAGGATGTGGCTGAGGGCTGGTGTTCTGAGATATAGAAATGATTGGTATTCAGTTTGGAATCACTACTAAATTGTTGGTTTGTTAAATCCTGCATGATTATTTTCCCTTTCTCTTCGTGTGTTTGAGTGCCCCAACTCATATCAGAGAAATATACTTGTACTAAATGATGTTCCTATTACACTAATGCATCCCTGACACTTTAGAATACAATAGGTAATTTCATAGCTATCAAATGTTGAGGTGAGGAGCAGTATTCACACTCAAAGGTGTTTGGAATAAATGAAAAAGATCAGAATGAAATATCAACTGTGATATGAANGATATGATGGCAGATGAAGGGCTCAGGCACCTATGACATATTTATTTCATCATGAGCACATGGAAGTCATAACTAGCAGCAAGGGTCCCTGAAGGTGCCCCCCTGGACACATTTTCCCAGGCATTCCCCAGACAACAGGGTCATATTCACTTTCCTATGGGGCAGGTGTGGGTGGGATCTGCAGCCAGAGCAGAATGGTGAGGTTGATAGGCTGGACATGGGAGAAACACCAAAATCCCAGGAGCCCCACACATGCAAGAAGTAGAAAGAGCAGCACCCCCTGTGTGTCCTGTGTGGTCCTGCATGAGTCAGGGAGGAGCTTCCTCTGGGCGGGGCTTGTATCTCTGAGGGGATGCTGATGCAGTCTGACCAGGTCACTCTAGAGATGATTGCGGCCCCTGTGGCATGTCTAGTGACTCCACTGCTTTCTTCCAGAGAGCATCAGGGAACCAGCACTGGGAGCTCATTAGCTCTATCCTGTTTGAGCTCTACCCTGATGGTCAAGGTCAATTTTTCCTAAGATAAAATGGATTCTTTTTTAAAGATTTTCTTTATACGACAGAGAGAGCGAGAGCAAGAGAGCATAAGGGGGGGCAGAACAAGAGGAAGAAGCATGCCCCCACTGAGCAGGGATCCCCAAGTGGAGCTANGCTCCCCACTGAGCAGGGATCCCCAAGCGGAGCTAGATCCCAGAACCCCAAGATCATGACTTGAGTCGAAGGCAGACACATAACCGCCACCAGGCTCCCCAATAACATGGATTCTAGTAGCTCATATTTTGAGTCATTTGTGCAACTATTAGCTACGTTCATAAATGAGATATTCCTCTAAATTTCATGTCGGATACTCTTCTTTTGGGTTGTGTTCCGTCCATTGATTTGCTAGAATGCAACACACCCTCTATTTTAATAAATATATATATTATAAACCATGTTTTTTCCTTGTAGACAAAGACTTAAACACTGTGGAGGGCAGAATGAGCCCCATCTGACCTAGGACCTTGGAACTCAGATCAGAAGGTGGCAGAAATAATCAAAGACAAAGACCTGTACCCAGATAGCAGGAGCGAAAAACAGAGCCAATGCCTTCATCACCCCCCTATCTGTTCACTTTCCCCTTAAGGAAACTCTCTATTCACTCAGTGAGGAGGTACAGAGAAGAATCCAGGCCATGGTGGAGAAGCCCCAGAGCTCTGCTTGCTGAGGCCTATTTGCTGACATGGAGAGAGTCCCTCCCCCTGTGTGTCCTATCCTATGCACAGATACCAATGTGGTTTGAGATCATAAAGCGAATGTATTTTTGTTATGTGATGGTCCTGTCCATCTCTCTTTCCATGAAAATCAGGTCTAGACAATGTACTCTGTGATGCAGTGAAGGACAAAATATTAGGCACATGTGAATCTGAGCTGAGGGCTCTTGTGGCCCCTGGGGACCCACTTGCAGGAAAGTCACCCACAGTGAGGACCCTGGTTTTCTAAGTGTGCAAAGGTCAGTGATAGATTTTCCTGGTCTTCCTGGCCCAGACCCTGAGCCCCCAGGAGAAGCCCACCTGCACCCCCTGCTGGTGTGGGGTTGAGCTATACATTTTTCCAGGTCACCAGTCCCCTCAGTTAGACAACTAACTGAAACATTTATGTTAAGAGATATTTCAGGATCACCTGATATTTCAGTTTGCTTCTGCCTTGTTCCTGGTTTCACGACTGGGACACAATGCACTTGAACCAAGCACAAGGCTTAAAGTCCCCCAGGGAAGCCCACTGATTCAACCCTGGTAATAATTCTATTTGAGTTACCCTTACAAGCAGGCTTATTTGGTTGTTGTTGTTGTCGGGGTCTCCTGTTAGGGTCACCTGTCCCCGTGGTATGTATCTTGTCTTTATCTCGGTCATCACCATGAAAACATCATGTTTTTTGTCCTTGAAAGCATCGGTGGGCTCTCACTTACTCTTGAATATTACCTTCACAAAAGTGNCTCTCTGATGCATTTAGGGCAGTTTTTAGTCTACTTTTATAATTTTTCTCAGTAAAAGGAATGATATTAAATAACACTGCTATAAATGGTCTATAAATTTGATATGATACCATCCACTGACAATGCACTGCTCTGTTCCACAGGGACTTACTTCCTGATGGATAAGTGATAACACTCTCAAGAATGTTCTCTCTCTCTCTCTCTCTCTCTCTCTCTCTCTCTCTCTCTCTATATATATATATATATATATAACATAACACAATCTTGCTTTTTGTGTAGTCCACCGCTTCATGATTGTCTTTTGAATACAAAATATAAT
>NW_023187035.1:0-898 GCF_002007445.2 Ailuropoda melanoleuca | reverse complement strand
ATATGCTCAAACAGGGACAGAAAGAGTTCCTCGGTGAAATACACAAAGGAACCTCATCAAAAGCCAACTGGGACAGCTCTGCCACCCAACCTCAGCTCAGGCATGTGGATTATAGGGTGATTCCTCACCTGATGTTGACCCCTTTATACAGAGCCCAGCTTTGCTCTGGGCCCGTCCAAACACTGGTTTATTTATATTTTGCCTAAAGCCAATCCACACCCTAAATCCTATAACTCTATCATTTCATTTGTTTTGTGGGACACCCTCATTCCCCTCGTGTGCAGTTTCCTGCACTGAAATGGACGAAAGGAAACTTGAACTCATTGAACCACAAGCCCATTCCAGGGGATCTTGAACTAATTGGACTGAGACAGAGTCACTAATCTGCAACCTCCCAGCCCAGTTAGCATTCTACCCTTGTTTAATTGTTTTTGGTAGCTAAGCACAGCCATGGACGCTTTCATGCACTTCCAGCCACGGGAGAAAAACATCATTATTTTTGCCGAAATAAAACTTTATGGAGAAAAGACCACTGGATAAAAAAAAAAAATGTGTAAAATGTTAATTCACACTGACATCTTATGTAACAAATTTTCGTTTAATTGCTTTCAGTAGAGTTGAGAACATAAACAATCCTAGTATTTATAATGTGTATTCTTAACACTTTGTACATATCCAACCTGGTCAGAAACAAGTTAAATATAAGATTTTATAGGTTGAAATCAGGCAACATGATGCCCCCAGCTTTGTTTTTCCTTTTCAACATTTTCCTCGGAGATTCAGGGCCGTTTCTGGTTCCACACACATTTAAAGGCTGTTTGTTCCACCTCTTTGAAAATGTCATTGGTATTTTGCTCGGGATGGCATTGAAAGTGTAGATTGCTCTGGGTAGCATAGA
>NW_023187034.1:0-1166 GCF_002007445.2 Ailuropoda melanoleuca | reverse complement strand
GATACATATATATGTTGGAAAATGATTACCGTAAAAGGTTAGTCAGCACTTCCGTGGTGAGAACATTTGAGATATATTCTCTTAGTAACTGTCAAGTGTATAACACAGCACTGAGAATACTGAGAACTACAATCACGCTGTACAGCAGATTNAATCACGCTGTACAGCAGATCCCCAGAGCTTATTCATCTTATGACTAGAAGGTTATACCTTTGGACCAACGTCTCCCCATTTCTCTAACACCCAGGCCCTGGCAACCACCATTCTACTCTATGTTTTTATGCAGGTGGCCTTTTTAGGTTCTACGTGTAAGTGAGATCAAACAGGATTTCTCTCTCTCTCTGACTTATTTCACTTAGCATAACGCCCTCAATGTCCATCCATGTTGTCGCAAATGACAGGATTTCCTTCCTGTTTTATGGCTGAATAGTATTCCATTGTAGGTATCTTCCCTTTCTCTTCATTCATCCGTGGTGACTTAGGTTGCTTCCATGTCTTGAGTATTGTGAATAAAGCTACAATGAACATGGGGGTGCAGATATTTCTTAGAGATCATCTTAGTGATGTCATTTCCTTTGGATGTACACCCAGAAGTACGATTGTTGAGTAACATGTATCAAGAGTTTACCTAATCTACTCCCTGACATTGCTGCCTGGGCATCCATTTTGTTTGGCCAAGCCGACTGCAGCGGTCTTAACCTGACATTAGCCCCTCATGCAAGTGCCTGCCTCAGAGAGCAGCTGGCAGAGTCGCAAGTAAATGTAAGTTGCTGATGTGACTTCCCTTGATGGCCCTTGTGATACAATCTCCCCTGCCTCCTGGGGCCTTCCCCTCGTGTGCTCCTTAGATAAAACCCCTGCAAAGCTTACCAAAACCCCAGTCTTTGGTTTGAATTGATCAGTCTGGCCTTAGACCAGGACCCTCATACATGCCTTAGACCAGGACCCACCTTAGGTGCTGCCACTATCTGCCTACACCAGGCCTTGACCTCCCATGTGGCCCCTCGAGGCATGCTGTGTATATTCTCTGGGACCTGTGAGTAGGAAACTACTCTATTTCATTCCCTGTGGTCTTTTGTTGAGCCATAGCTTACAATCTGACACCCCAGATGTCAATTTGATAAAGTCGCAATGATATGGAAATTTTGTTTTTAGTATCTTGAGGA
>NW_023187033.1:0-1672 GCF_002007445.2 Ailuropoda melanoleuca | reverse complement strand
TGTGAACCACACTAACCCAGAGAGATGTTCATAAAATATTAAAAATATGTTTCTGAGTAATGTGTGCATTGAGATCTCATTTATGGAAGAAGAAAGGAAAGATGGGAGGACNTTTATGGAAGAAGAAAGGAAAGATGGGAGGATGCGTTCTGTATATGAGTACGTACTTTGTAGAAATGCATAGTGTGTTGATGGATACAGAAAAACGGGTAGAAGGAGCCACTTCTAACTATTCGTATTTGGTTACCCCAAGGGGTCAGGACAGAGATTTTCACTGTATTTCACTGTTTTGTTGGTTACATTGCAAAAAGAATGCTTTGCTCTTGGATTTCTTTAAGAACAATTCAACAAATTAGGACAAAAGAGTTCTGTGGTCTTTTGTAAACTTCCGTGCTCTGGGATAAAATCTAAGTTTTTCTAACTTTATTGCAGCCCATGCTTAAATGGTCCCCATTCAGCATTTGGCTCCCAGTTATTAAAAAGCATAAATCTTTCAATTCCATGTATAAAATGTACTGGGAGAGGGGTAAACTTGATTATGGTGACTTCTTATCAAGCTAGGAGAGGAAATGATTATTCTCACCTACAGTAATAATGCAATTGAGATTTATTTATTTATTTTAGAGAGCAAGAGAGTGAGAGTGTGGTGGGGAGGGGCAGAGGGAGAGGAGAATCTCAAGCAGTCTCCCTGCTGAGCAGGGAGCCCAACGCAGGGCTCAATCCCAGGACCCTGAGATGATGACCTGAGCCGAAATCAAGAGTCAGTCACTCAACTCACTGAGCCACCCAGGCACCCCTAATAATGCCGTGGAATGAAAGGCATGGAACCTGCGGTAAAAACATCCAAGGAAAGTCACAAAAGATGTTTAGAGGAGAGAAGTATCATTCCATTTGAATGACGTTTCATTCATAAATCTATTTATTCACTCATTCATTCAGCATGTACCTGATTTGATTTGTTTTACCTTTTGACACACCCAAACTGTTACCTCTCTTTATATTCTGCATTCTACATATAAGGGCTCATTTTGTTGCTAGAGGCTTCTCCTATGAACCAGGTTTAGTATCTCCTTCAGGCAGTCCTCCAGATGAACCATTCAAGATTCTGGGGTTTACTCAGCTGAAACATCAAACAACCCCGGTTCTTTCTTCCAAAGGTGAAGAGAGAGAAAATAATTAGAAATTTCAGTCAACTTCTATGGTTGCTAGTGCCATTGGCCAGCTCCATCTTTTGGACACATGCCAGGTTGCACAATCCTGCCCACTTGGGATCTGCTTTGGCCAATGAAATGAGAGCAGAAATGACGTCTCATTTAAGATTCAGTGTGTTTCTGCTGCATTCCTTTCTGCCTCTGCAAAGACAGAAACAGGCATCCAGAAGCAATCTCCATCAGTCTGAGTCCTCGTGATGGACATACAGAGTGAGTGAGAAATAACTCACGTTGTGGGAAGCCACTGAAAGTTCAGTACTGCTTGTTACCACAGCACAATTTCGCCTATCCTGACTGATACACTCCATGAGGACTTAGGTCCTACTTGCAAACTCCTGGTGAGTGTTGCTGTTATAACTCGTACCTTGCCATGGAATACGTGTTTGTCCACTGTTGTGCTGATATCTCTGCTCTCTGGAAATCTGCACACGGTGGGCTTCATGACTATAATATTTTTAGTT
>NW_023187032.1:359-522 GCF_002007445.2 Ailuropoda melanoleuca | reverse complement strand
AGTTTCTATATTCTCACCTCAAGAAGCTGGAACAGCAACAGAGGGACAGGCCTAACCCACTCATGAGGAAGGAGTTGACCAAAATTAGAGCAGAAATCAATGAATTAGAAAGCAGAAGTACAGTAGAGCAAATAAACATGACAAGGAGCTGGTTCTTTGAGAG
>NW_023187032.1:0-175 GCF_002007445.2 Ailuropoda melanoleuca | reverse complement strand
CTATATGCCAAAAAACTAAGCAATCTGGAAGAGATGGAGGCCTTCCTGGAAACCTATAAACTACCAAGACTGAAACAGGAAGAAATAGATTTCTTAAACGGACAAATTAACTATGAAGAAATTGAGTCAGTGATAAACAACCTTCCAAATAATAAAACTCCAGGCCCGGACGGTT
>NW_023187031.1:0-1281 GCF_002007445.2 Ailuropoda melanoleuca | reverse complement strand
AACTAAAAATATTATAGTCATGAAGCCCACCGTGTGCAGATTTCCAGAGAGCAGAGATATCAGCACAACAGCGGACAAACACGTATTCCATGGCAAGGTACGAGTTATAACAGCAATGCTCACCAGGAGTTTGTAAGTAGGACCTAAGTCCTCATGGAGTGTATCAGTCAGGATAGGCGAAATTATGCTGTGGTAACAAGCAGTACTGAACTTTCAGTGGCTTCCCACAACGTGAGTTATTTCTCACTCACTCTGTCTGTCCATCACGAGGACTCAGACTGATGGAGATTGCTTCCGGATGCCTGTTTCTGTCTTTGCAGAGGCAGAAAGGAATGCAGCAGAAACACACTGAATCTTAAATGAGACGTCATTTCTGCTCTCATTTCATTGGCCAAAGCAGATCCCAAGTGGGCAGGATTGTGCAACCTGGCATGTGTCCAAAAGATGGAGCTGGCCAATGGCACTAGCAACCATAGAAGTTGACTGAAATTTCTAATTATTTTCTCTCTCTTCACCTTTGGAAGAAAGAACCGGGGTTGTTTGATGTTTGAGCTGAGTAAACCCCAGAATCTTGAATGGTTCATCTGGAGGACTGCCTGAAGGAGATACTAAACCTGGTTCATAGGAGAAGCCTCTAGCAACGAAAGGAGCCCTTATATGTAGAATGCAGAATATAAAGAGAGGTAACAGTTTGGGTGTGTCGAAAGGTAAAACAAATCAAATCAGGTACATGCTGAATGAATGAGTGAATAAATAGATTTATGAATGAAACGCCATTCAAATGGAATGATACTTCTCTCCTCTAAACATTGTTTGCGACTTTTCTTGGATATTTTTACCGCAGATTCCATGCCTTTCATTCCACGGCATTATTAGGGGCGCCTGGGTGGCTCAGTGAGTTGAGTGACTGACTCTTGATTTCGGCTCAGGTCATGATCTCAGGGTCCTGGGATCGAGCACCATGTTGGGCTCCCTGCTCAGCAGGGAGACTGCTTTAGATTCTCCTCTCCCTCTCCCTCTGCCCCTCCCCACCACACTCTCACTCTCTTGCTCTCTAAAATAAATAAATAAATCTCAATTGCATTATTACTGTAGGTGAGAATAATCATTTCCTCTCCTAGCTTGATAAGAAGTCACCATAATCAAGTTTACCCCTCTCCCAGTACATTTTATACATGGAATTGAAAGATTTATGCTTTTTAATAACTGAGAGCCAAATGCTGAATGGGGACCATTTAAGCATGGGCTGCAATAAAGTTAGAAAAACTTAGATTTTATCCC
>NW_023187030.1:0-1035 GCF_002007445.2 Ailuropoda melanoleuca | reverse complement strand
CATTACAATTGATTTCTAGATATAAAATCAGTATGTCAAAAGGGTTTACACATGTTAAGACTCGTTAACCTACGAGTCCATATGCCTTTGACACTATGAACATGGTTGGATCCATTTCCTCTGCATTCCATGAATCTCCCCTAATTCTTCCTTATTCACCCATTACTTCCACACCCCATGCANTCAACCGTTACTTCCACACCCCATGCGGATGCTTCAGGGCCTGTCCTTCAAGGACGTGGCTGTGAACTTCACTGAGGAAGAATGGAGAGAACTGGACCCTGCTCAGAGAGACTTGTACAGGGATGTAATGCTCGAGAACTATAGGAACCTGGTCTCCTTGGGTAAGGTTGGGTCCTCACCTCAGGTAGGCATTTTGGGATGCCATTGCTTTCTAAAGATTCCCATGCTCCTGTTAGGGTACAGTCAGAAAGGAGGCTTTGGGGGGTGTTTGGGTGGCTCAGTTGGTTAAGCATCTGATTCTTGATTTTGGCTCAGGTCATGATCTCAGGGTCATGGGATCCAGCCCTGGGTTGGGCCCTGTGCTCAGCAGGGACTCTGCTTGTCCCTCTTCCCTCTGCCTGTCCCCTGCACTAAGAAAGAAAAGAAAAGAAAAGAAAGAAAAGGCAGTAAAGAAAGAGAGAAGGAAGGAAAGGGAGGAAAGAAAGGAAAGAAAGAAGGAAGAAAAAGGAAGAAAGAAAGGAGGCTTTGGTTAACATTTTCCTCCAGAATCCAGAGCAGATCTTTAAACTGTTTCTCACCCTACTTTGGGAGAAAACGTATAATTGCTTTTGAAAATTAGTTATCTTGCTTTCTGCTCTTGAAAAGACAAGAATGTTCCTGAAAATGGGGTGGTCCTTTGTCTTAGAAACTGACAATCACGTTCTATTTCTTTCCCTTGAGTAGGGTTTCCATTTTCTAAACCTGATACCATCTCCCAATTGGAACAAGCAGTGAACCCCCGGACGCAGGAGAGAGAAGTGCTAAGAAGCAGCTTCACAGGTAAGTAAGAACCAGACAGACAACATCTTTTGA
>NW_023187029.1:0-1101 GCF_002007445.2 Ailuropoda melanoleuca | reverse complement strand
TTTCTGGCTAGAAGCACTGTGTTGGAGAATTCACTCCTTTTTCCTCCCCAACCCACACTCGACATAGGATTAACCAGCCCATGTTTCCTGTGTGGAACTGAGTTGNCTGAGTTAGTTTAGTTAATCGGCCTATCCCTCTTCCAGGTCAAGTGACTGGCTTCTGGATGGGCTCTAAACCCATGTGAGCCAATGAGGAAGGGGAGACATGATTGAGAACTGAGAGAAGCTGTATTAGATGCTTTGCAGAGTTAGAGAGTGAGGACTTTTTCCAGACCAGGAACCTGATTTTTATTTCTTGAAGAATAAGAAATTTCAGGGCGTCATTGTTCAGATCAGTGGAAGTGTTACATGGCTGCCCAATATAACCTGTTCAAAATAATACAACACAACACTAAGATATGACACTCTAGGTTGAGTGTGCTGTATGTTAGGGTTTCTATTTTTTGGTATTTTCAAGCAGAACCAGTCTACAATGCACATACATACTTTTTGGCAAGCGGACTAGGCTTCTACTTTGAAGGAGGAGGGATGTTCGGCCTCTCCCATGATGACTTTATGGTAAAAATGATTGGCAAGGGTGACATCTAATCAAAACTTTATTACTTAATTTGAGACTGTTTTCATAAATCAGATTCTTCTCTGGCCTTTATAACCAATATTAAACAAGTGGAGACTATTTTGGATGAATAGTTCCCATAGGAATGTTTGAATTATTACAAGCTTATGAACTGATTTTTTTTCCAGAAAGGTATCCACAAATCTTGGGGTAACTTTCTTGAGAGTCACATTTTCCCCTTGCCTTTTAATCCAGCGAGAAGAAAAGCATTATTAAACATATGGAGAGTATAAAGGGAACTTCAGGCTCATACAAAATAGGACTAAGTGTTTCTCAGAAAAAAAAAAAAAAAAGAAAAGCCAGATTCCTTCATGAGAGCTTCCCTTTCCATTGGAAATGATCAAGGTGAAGGAGGATGCCGTCTTGTTGCTCTTGGAGTCACATAAGACAACCCCTCCCTCACCCTCACCTGGTCTTAAAAATTCTTTTTAACTTCAGCAGTTTCGAGTGAGTTTTTGCCAATTGCAGCTAAGAGTCCTAACAGA
>NW_023187028.1:0-2768 GCF_002007445.2 Ailuropoda melanoleuca | reverse complement strand
GATTGACAAAGGCAGATTCACAGGAGAAAAGCACACACGTTTATTTAATATCAATTTTATGTGATGACATGTGAGATTTCATAGGAAAATAAAAACCCAAAGAGACAGTAAGGACTGAGTATTTTTATGCTAGGTTTGATGAAGAGTGACAATCATGTCGCAATAGGATAGGTTTAGGAATATGAGGTGAGTATAGTAAACTTGGGGAAATTTAGCAAAGCCTGCCTGTTAGGATTCTTCCCAGATCTTTTTCTAAGGGGATAAGGATGTTCTTTTCCTGAGGGTGTAGGGAGGGCATCTCTCACATGAAGGGTTTATGATCTCAGTTTCAGGGGAGAAGGATGCGAGGAAGGTCAAAGTGAACTTCCTGCTTCTTCCATTTTCTCAAACTCCTTCAGCTTAAAATATTCAATATACTAAGGTGCCATGTATTGGGGTAGCATGTCCTGAACCCCATCAGTCTGCCAAGCAGCTGTTTCTCTGTGAAGCTTTGCCTGAATCTCCTCCCCACCGTTACCCCCATGTAAGACCGACGTGGTAACCTGTTTCCCCTTCCTTGTCAATGCAGCACACTCAAAGGCATTGCCTACTCATTAGTGGTTTCTAGTAGTGCCAGGAATTCTTGGAGCAGTAACTCTGTTATTCAACTTTGGATTCCTTGCACAATGGCTAAAATATAGTAGGTATTCAATAAAGTTTTGACACATGAATAAATAAATGTTTGCATGTGTTTAATAACTTGTCATTACACACACACACACACATCACACACATTGTACGTTTTTGTCGACAAATCAAAAAAGCAAAGGGAAGATTACAGTGGTATTTATGGTGGGCCAGGAGGCCCATTAAGGATTTATTTTACAAAGAGATACCATAGCAAGAACAGTATGGGCAATTCTTAATGCTTTGCTAAGTTCTAAACTTACTGATATCTGTGAAGATCTGATAGTCACGACCCACATGATTTCCTCAAGTGAAAACAAATAGGTACAATTTCAGGGACCAAAGTGACAATTTTTGTAATGTATGAAAGAAATCATTAGGCAAATACATATTTTTCTTCTTCTTTTTTCCATCTTTTTGTTTTGTTTTCTACATGCTAAATTCCAGAAGACACATGCTAATCTACTAAAATGGTTCTGTTAGGCTTATCACCAAAAATAAATATAACGCAAAGAGATTAGAACCGTATGTGAAGACAGTTATTTCTATCTATATTGAGGTTCATCAAATATGAATGTAATGACATCCTGTCAATATTGCCTGCCTTGTTGAAAAAGACTGTTCATTAAGTGAAGCTATAAACTTTCTGTCATAAGGGATATGTGTTGTTTTCTAATTAAAAATTGTTTTCAGCACACAAGTAATTTATGACTACATTCTTATTATGAAATTCAAGCAATACATATATACGCAGGATTAAATGTGAACCTCTCCCCTTGGTGGGATTCTCACACCCTTAGTTTGCAATGTCCTCCCAAGGGGTAACCACTGCTAGTATTATGCTGCCTGACTGGAAGTCTTTCTCCTGTTTCACATATATATAACCATTTCTCTCTAAATACAGTTTTTTTTTTTTACACAAAACTTTACTATACATATTTATCTCTAAAATTCTCAGTGAGATCTGTAGTGAACATTTGAGAGCTTACATTCAGAGTATATGCTTTCTTTTTCTGGCTAGAAGCACTGTGTTGGAGAATTCACTCCTTTTTCCTCCCCAACCCACACTCGACATAGGATTGACCAGCCCATGTTTCCTGTGTGGAACTGAGTTAGTTTAGTTAATCGGCCTATCCCTCTTCCAGGTCAAGTGACTGGCTTCTGGATGGGCTCTAAACCCATGTGAGCCAATGAGGAAGGGGAGACATGATTGAGAACTGAGAGAAGCTGTATTAGATGCTTTGCAGAGTTAGAGAGTGAGGACTTTTTCCAGACCAGGAACCTGATTTTTATTTCTTGAAGAATAAGAAATTTCAGGGCGTCATTGTTCAGATCAGTGGAAGTGTTACATGGCTGCCCAATATAACCTGTTCAAAATAATACAACACAACACTAAGATATGACACTCTAGGTTGAGTGTGCTGTATGTTAGGGTTTCTATTTTTTGGTATTTTCAAGCAGAACCAGTCTACAATGCACATACATACTTTTTGGCAAGCGGACTAGGCTTCTACTTTGAAGGAGGAGGGATGTTCGGCCTCTCCCATGATGACTTTATGGTAAAAATGATTGGCAAGGGTGACATCTAATCAAAACTTTATTACTTAATTTGAGACTGTTTTCATAAATCAGATTCTTCTCTGGCCTTTATAACCAATATTAAACAAGTGGAGACTATTTTGGATGAATAGTTCCCATAGGAATGTTTGAATTATTACAAGCTTATGAACTGATTTTTTTTCCAGAAAGGTATCCACAAATCTTGGGGTAACTTTCTTGAGAGTCACATTTTCCCCTTGCCTTTTAATCCAGCGAGAAGAAAAGCATTATTAAACATATGGAGAGTATAAAGGGAACTTCAGGCTCATACAAAATAGGACTAAGTGTTTCTCAGAAAAAAAAAAAAAAAAGAAAAGCCAGATTCCTTCATGAGAGCTTCCCTTTCCATTGGAAATGATCAAGGTGAAGGAGGATGCCGTCTTGTTGCTCTTGGAGTCACATAAGACAACCCCTCCCTCACCCTCACCTGGTCTTAAAAATTCTTTTTAACTTCAGCAGTTTCGAGTGAGTTTTTGCCAATTGCAGCTAAGAGTCCTAACAGA
>NW_023187027.1:0-657 GCF_002007445.2 Ailuropoda melanoleuca | reverse complement strand
ATCTCAAGCAGACTCCTTACTGAGCCCAAGCCTGACACAGGCTCAATTTCATGACCCTGAGATCATGACCTGAGCCGAAATCAAGAGTCAGACGCTTAACTGACTGAGCCACCCAGGCACCCCTAAACACTGATTTTTNGAGCCACCCAGGCACCCCTAAACACTGATTTTTAATTATAATTTTATTGCCACAGGTTTGAAAATCTAACTTAATTGGATATAGGTAGAAAAAGCGGGGGGGGGTGAGATAAGAACAGAAAGGTCACTTCTTACAATTAGTTAATTCACTGTTCATTTAGCAGTTGAGTATCCAAAAGACAACAGAGCAGTAAAAGAAAACACATAAACTTGCCTGGCGGAATTGCAATACCACTAGCCATGTACACAAGAGAATTTTCAAAATTATAACTATTTGAAAAGTACTTTTGAAAAGTACCTCTGTGTAGAAACTAACTCTTCAGAAGATGACAGAAAAAGCCTGTCCGTCTTGCTTCCATTGAGCTGATTTTATTAAACTGACTAGTTGTTTGGGTATTGGCTATTATGGAAAAACTAAAGTTTGCAGCCATGTCTAAAGAGTTTCTTAAAAAAAAAAAATCAATCCTATGCCAGTCAAATTCCATGCAAGTCACGCATCTGTGAGCTGCATTCAGTCTA
>NW_023187026.1:413-707 GCF_002007445.2 Ailuropoda melanoleuca | reverse complement strand
TTGTCAATTTTTGCCATTCTAACTGGCGTAAGGTGGTATCTCAGTGTGGTGTTGATATGAATTTCCCTGATGGCTAATGATTTTGAACATTTATTCGTGTGTCTGTTACCATTTGTATGTCATCATTGCAGAAGTGTCTGTTCATATCTTCTGCCCATTTTATGATTTGTTTGTTTCTCGCGTACTGAGTTTGAGAAGTTTTGTAGATCTTGGATACCAGTCTTTTATCTGTAGTGTCAATTGCAAATATATTCTCCCATTCCGTGGGCTGCCTCTTAGTTTTTTTGACTGTTT
>NW_023187026.1:0-187 GCF_002007445.2 Ailuropoda melanoleuca | reverse complement strand
TTTGTGTATGGTGTGAGAGAGTGGTCAAGTTTCATTCATTTGCATGTAGCTGTCCAATTTTCCCAGCACCATTTATTGAAGAAACTGTCTTTTTTCCACAGGATGTTTTTTCCTGTTTTATCAAAGATTAGTTGCCCAAAGAGCCAAGGGTCCATTTCTGGGTTCTCTACTCTGTTCCATTGGTCTA
>NW_023187025.1:0-5714 GCF_002007445.2 Ailuropoda melanoleuca | reverse complement strand
AAAAATCCCCTTTACCTCTTACTTACAGCAGTGCTTTCTGAAGGAGACGTGAGGTTGGGTTGGGTCCCCACATTCTACTACACTGTTCCCCTGGTCCCCCCAAGTTCTTCCCCAGGCCCCAGGCACTATCTTCTCCCTCTTCCTGTAACCTCCCCCCATCAGCTTATGAAGATGGATACCCAGGTCGGGTAGAGGAAGCTCCCAGCCCCCACACCCCATCTGCACCTGAGCTCCACTTAGGCTCCAGCTATACTCAAGCACAATGTTTAACACAGTGCCGGGCACAGAACAGGAGCTCAGTGAATAAATGGTGGCACATAGGATTAGGACCAATGCTTGGGCTCCATGCAAACTCACTCCCACGTCCTGCCACATCTTTACCCATGTCTACAGTGTGGAAGGGAACAAGGGCCCTCAGTGACAGTTAACGGTCTATACAACAATTTAGTTGGTAGGTTACATCTGTGACATTGTGAGTATGAAATGTGGCAGCTAGGGATCCTCGGCGCCTTTATAGGACTGGATGGCCCATGTGTGGAGTGCCTCCCGTCTGTCGTCAGGGCACCAGGGCTTCCAGCCCACAGCACTCCTGACTCACTTCCCAGAGCAGAACAGAGTGGATGAGTTGAACAGATAGGCACTCAGCCACTCCCTCTGCCACTCTCCTCCTCCTGGGGCACTTTTCTCTGCTGTGCTCTCTTCTCTTTTCTGTTCTTCCTTCTTGTCATACTTCCTGGGAAGGGCTGGTCTCTTGTAGATCCCCAGCCAACTGGAAACGGCTCTCCACAAGAGCTGGGCATAGTCTTCAGAGCTCTGGTTCTTATCAAGTGATTTTGTATTTTGATGCTGAAGGCTTGCTTCTTCCGGAGTCAGGTGACTCTCAGGGTAGAGGCTGGGGGTGCGGGTGTGTTGTGGGTCGAGTTGTTCTTGCCCAAATTCATATGTTGACGCTCTGACCCCTAGTCCCTCAGAAAGTGGCCAATTTTGGAGACAGGGTTTTTACCAAGTTAAAGGTGACATAATTAGGGTGGCCCCCTAATCCAATATGACTGGAGTGCTTATTAAAAAAGGAAATTTGGAGACAGAGTTGCACATAGGAAGAAAGCCATGTGAACATGAAGAGACCCATCTACCAGCTAAGGAGAGAGGCCTGGAACAGATCTTTACCTCACAGCCATTGGAAGGGACCAAGCCTGCGATATCTTGATTTCGGGTTCTGGGCTTCAGAACTGTGAGTACATTTCTGTTATTTAAGCCCCACAGCATGGGGTAACCTTGTTATGGAGGCCCTAGAACATGAAAACAGGGTAACTAACAGATCAGAGTTATTTAGGAAACCTCATGGTTCAAGGTAANAACAGGGTAACTAACAGATCAGAGTTATTTAGGAAACCTCATGGTTCAAGGTAAGTATCATAGAAAGAAAGAGGGATGTGTATATATATATATATATATATATATATATATATGATGTATGAGTACATATGTGTGTGTGTATATATACATTTGTATAGTCTTATTTTATCTATATATAAGAAATGGGGAATCCTTTTAAATAGGGGAATGTCAAAGGGGCATCTATACCCCAATGTTTATAGCAGAAATGTCCATAATAGCCAAATTGTGAAAAGAGCCCAGTTGTCCATCAACAGATGAATGAATAAAGAAGATGTGGTATACACACACACACACACACACACACACACACACACACACACACACAATGGAATACTACTCAGCCATCAAAAAGATGAAATCTTGCCATTTGCAACGACATGGATGGAACTAGAGGGTATTATGCTAAACGAAATAAGTCAGTCAGAGACAAATTCCGTATGATTTCACTCACAGGTGGAACTTAAGAAACAAAACAGATGAACACAGGGAAAGGGAAGGAAAAATAAAATAAGAAGAAAACAGAGAGGGAGGCAAACCATAAGAGACTCTTAACTCTAGGAAACAAACTGAGGGTTGCTGGAGGGGAGAGGGGTGGGAGGATGGGGTAACTGGGGGATGGGCATTAAGGAGGGCACGCGATGTGATGAGCACTGGGTGTTGTATGCAACTAATGCATCACTAAATTCTACTTCTGAAACTAATAAAACACTATATTTAATTAAATTGAATTTAAATAAAAAATTAAAAAGAAAAGGGGAACGTGCACACCTCTCAGCTGGCATATTTAAATGGCGGCTAAATACCTCCATCCTCAAGGACGGTGTTTTCTACATCAGTATTATACTTCAGAATTGCATCTTGGGTGAGCGCCCTGAGGACTGAATGGCTTATTTAGAAACATTTTTGTCCATTTGGGTTTAGAACATCCTGTTTGCCAAACATCGCTAAGTCTGATGCTTCTGATCTCTCTGACATAAAACCTCATTTAAACGTTCAGAGTCCATACCGACTGTAGAAAGAAACCCTCGTGTTGACTGTGGTCTGTCTCTGGGTAGTGCTCGCGGCATTTGCAGGACTCGGTGCAGCTCTGGAATGTTTGGACTATTTCAAGGCAAGCATGTGTACTTTTGATGTTTTCAGTGCAAGCATGGGAAAATGATGTGCTTCTTTGCTTATGTCCCCAAATATCCCTTTTCTATTCCGATGATAGTGGAGGTGGCTTCCTACTTTTGATGTTCTTGTATTGCAAATTTTGAACATGATCTCTTTTCATTTGGCCACAAATTCTCAAACTATTTTATTGGTATCCCCTTTGCTTAGTCTCCTGTTTAAACATAAATTTCCCCACTCTCTGGATTTTTCTGTCCTCTTTATTTTCAAAAATATCTTGAAATTCAATGATCCAACTACAAAATTTAAAAGGGATATTTCTGATGAAGAAAAGAAGATTCGCAAAAACAAAATGATGATCCAAAATGCACAAATAAAATTACAGGGAAAGGCATCTAAAGAAGACAGACAGCTGCACAGGAAGGTCTTTGAGCTCAGGGATGGAGGGGGAGGTGCTCTATCTAAATGGAGTAAAACTCTTCGGCAGGGATCTGTAAGAAGAGGGTCAGGGGACTGAGAGGTGTAAGATCTTTCCTTGAGGAAGATTCTATTATACCGTAGAAGGAGGAAAGCCAAAAGAATCACTCACTCTATGGTCTGCCAAAGAGGGTCTTCTGGCTGGAAAGGGTAGAACTATTAATATATAAAGGGAGGTAGACATAGGGGAGATGAAAGGATATCCACAAAGCCTAACAGGCATTTACATGGCGGATGGACACGTCAGCTTCAGATGCGTCACAGCCCAGAGTATTCCTCAGAGCTCCTGCCAGGCACCTTTGAGGACTCACAGTCGTGGGTAAGGGTTCCAAAGACTGGGAATAGGCTTGTGTGAATTCTTCTCAGAAAAAAAGGAGAAAAACAGAGACTCTCTGGACTGGCAAACATCAAGTGAGCCCTTGGTAGCTTCTGGAATGGTGTGTGAAAACAGATGGTTTCTGAGCATTCACAATAGGAAATAATGAACACTGAGTGCCAGCTTAGGTTCCCGATGAACCGTAACCAATTAGCCTCATTTCCCTTCTTGTGTTTAATTAGTGCATTTAGGAATATTGTACACATGTTTTCATCTCATTAAAACACTTGATGAAGTTTCTCATATTCTTCGACAAGGTGGAGAAAGGGGGGAATCTGAAGCCAGCAGCCGGAAGGTGGATTCTTAACAGATGAATGACTGTCTTTAAATGGAGTCGATTAAGGACATACTGTTGAGGTAAAGAGCTGTAATCTTGGGCCACATGGTTCTGTCCTGGGATGGTTTTTGCTGTCAATCATGCAGATGAAGATTTAGTAGATTTGCTTGTGAGACTGCAGGGTCCCTTGCAAGCTGTCTTACAGAAATTCATGTCCCACGTGAAGCCTTGGCTAATGACTTGCACATAATGGCTTATCAGTGAGTATTTGTTGAGCGAATAAATGAAGAAACAGAATGCTTATGAATTAAATTTGCAAATCACAAGAAATCTGAATGGAAATTTCCATTGAATACTGAAGATTAAAAGTTTCTTTAAATGGTGGAACATTTACCAAAAACCAATATAAGATTTAAAAAGAGGTCCTTTCTGTGTCCTTGGCCATGTGGGTCAGGGTGGCCTGACCTGGGGGTCCTGCGTTGAGAGGCTTCAAAGCCTTATTAAAAATGTTTGGGTCCCCATGAAGTCCTACTTTACCAGGAGATCTGGATAGGAATGAGGTTGATGGGTTTCATTGTTTATAAAATCAAGAGTGCTGATGAAAGAAGTAAAGCTTTGAAAGCTTTGAGTCCTGCACCTGCTCACGGCATCCTAAGTTAGTTTTACTTGGAGTGCACATCAGCTGAACGTCAGTCTGGCCGTAAATCTCAGAAGCTCTGTTAGATGGGAACATGGAGCNAAGCTTTGAAAGCTTTGAGTCCTGCACCTGCTCACGGCATCCTAAGTTAGTTTTACTTGGAGTGCACATCAGATGAACGTCAGTCTGGCCGTAAATCTCAGAAGCTCTGTTAGATGGGAACATGGAGCATCGCTTATAGATGTGGTATTTCCTTTGTGGCATGGATAAATGCACCTGTGAAGTGCAAAAAAAAAAAAAAAGATTTAAAAAGAGTAAATATATATTTTTGCATTTAGTTTACTGTCTCCCCCTCCCCCGCCCCAGCTGCACGTGCTATGGCTATGCTGTGCTTATGGTTGGGGCTATGGAGAAGATCAGCCCACACTGATGGAAAAGTGATGTCCATCTGGTCCCATCATTGTCTGTAGTGGTCAGATCACACCTAGAGTCTTGTATCTGTTCATAGGTGTGCTATATTTTCAGAGGGATTTTACAGATTGGACCAAGTCCAGAAATGGGCAACCGTAAACCATCATTTTACAGAACTAGTTAAAAGGACGAGAAACACTTAACTGAGGAAAAGAGAAATTTAAAGGTCAAGTGGTTGCTAAATTGTGCACCACATTAGTGCTGGCCCGTGAACCAACCACATCCAAATCCACGGGGGTCATTTTCAAAACTGAGGATTTCCAAGACCCAACCCAAGATCCTAACCAGCTCCAAGAACCTATGATAAGACAAGGGAGAGGTGTTTTTACAGGTGATCATGCATGTATCATCCTAGGGGGCATTCGTGGAGAAGAAGAATCCACAAGGAGCCTGGTAGTACAGGTGTTGGAAGTGAAGTGACTCAAATCAAAAAATCAAAACCAGACGAGCAACTGGGTGTGGTGGTTGACAGGTCTAGTGCTGGGTAAGCGGTCTTCCATGTGTGGTGGAGAGCTCCCTGCCCCTCAGGGGTATAGGCGAGAGTGGATTACGAGCATGCTATTAAAAAGGACTCCAGCTTTGGGAGGGAAGTTAATTTGGAAAAGCTCAAAAGTTCTTTCGTTAATTCAACAAGTATTGATCGAATGATACTACAGGGCTGAGCGAGAACAAGGCCCTGCCTTCTTGGAGCCCACATTTTATCATTTAATGATTTCAACAAAGTCCAGCCTTAAAGAAGGCCCAAGTAGGAGATGGAAAAGCCGTAGGCAAGCAGTTACACAGGGAAACATGTAACTTAGACATAAATGTATTCCCATTTATGCAGCAAAGAATTAAGTGGAAAAAGAAATGGGGAAAACTGATTTTGAGTGTAAATTTAGGCTAAAAAAGGTTGGCAAGTATATAAAGTGCCATTAAGTATTCTGATTTATAGACATATAAATTTAGTGTTGCTATAGTCAAGAGAA
>NW_023187024.1:403-804 GCF_002007445.2 Ailuropoda melanoleuca | reverse complement strand
ACTTCAAGGGCTTTCCCCTCACACTATGTTTCTTGGTTCTAAGGGCTGGATCCTCCCCAGGACCCTACACCAAATGTGGAATCGGGGTCCCCAATGAAAAGGCTGCTGTTCGCTGGAGGTGTTTTCCTGTGCGCTCTGCTTTATTACCAATGAGAAGGGCGCTGATACCTCGAAAATCCTGAACTTTTCATTCATGCTCCCTTACTCACGAGAGATGATGATCGTTGATATTTCCCTGCACTCTGTGGGGTCTCAGAGACCAATATGGGGCACACTCGTAAGACTTCCGTGACCACTTACAACCTGTTTCCCTATTCACGAAGGGTGATGATAGTGCTAAGACGGTCCCTGTACGGTGTTGTTTCTGACGGATGTGTTTTGTGCCTTTTCGTTCCATTGCC
>NW_023187024.1:0-198 GCF_002007445.2 Ailuropoda melanoleuca | reverse complement strand
CTGGATCCTCCCCAGGATCCTACACTCAATGTGGAATCGGGGTCCCCAGTGAAAAGGCTGCGTTTCGCTGGACGTGTTTTCCTGGACGCTCTGATTTGTTACCAATGAGAAGGACGCGGAGTCCTCCAAAATCCTGAACCTTTTCATTCATGCTCCCTTACTCATGAGCGATGATGATCGTTGATATTTCCCTGGACT
>NW_023187023.1:0-1589 GCF_002007445.2 Ailuropoda melanoleuca | reverse complement strand
TGTGGAGTTTGGTACACACAGAAGTGGAGATGGTTTGACTTGGAGTGTTTGTTGAGCAAATGGGACAACGAACTTGAGGCTCTGGATCAGAGATTCCTGCAAGGCCATATTTGCTCAGACCCTCTAAAGAGAAGCAAAAAGNAATAAGCTCCCAGAGGGAAAACCCGACAGAGAAGGCCAGCTCACATTAAGCTGATGGCCCTGACAAGGAGTGGGGCATCTCCACCCAAGCAAAGACATCTGAGAAGCCGTGCAGCAGGTCCCTCCCCCGGAAGACAGAGTGGAAGAACAGGTAAATGACAAATTTATTTCTCACAGGATAGTAAAACTCCAGCCCCAGGGGAAAATAATATAGGGAGCTTCAGGTGTTTCTCACAACTCCTTTACACTGCAGGGTACAATTTTACATTTCCTTCTTAATTTCATTTCTTATTCTTTTTTTTTAACCCAGGTCCCATTTAAATAGATTCTTATTTCCCAACATATTTATTAAAGTTGCTTCTTAATTTTTACTTTTTTAATATCTATGTTTTATACATTTGTCCCCCATAATAGCCCGTTTTTTACTCTACTCAATTTTATCTTGATATATGTAAGTTCTGATTTCTTTGCAAATTTGGGATATAGTGTCTTCTAACACACAGACACCCAAAATTAAGCAGGGACAGGTAGATCACCCTCCTTTGTCCACCCTGACAGATTCTAATCTCTCTCTCCTGTCTCCTCTTTTTTTTCTTTCTTTCTTTTTTATTCTTTTGTATTATCTTGGCTCTGTGGCGTATCTATGGTAGCTTTCAACTTCGGATTTTTTCTAAGGTGCATTTTGCTTGGGTCGTGGTTGATATTTTGGACTCTGTCCATTCCCTCAACCATCCCTCAACAGAATGACAAGGAGGAGGAATTCTCAACAAGAAAAGAACCAGAGACAATCTCCTCTTCACAGAATTAATGGATATGAATATAAACAAGATTTCAGAGACAGATTTCTAGATAGCAATCATGAATTCAACAACTAGGATTGAAAAGAGCGTTAGTGACAATATAGAATCTCTAAGAGTAGAAACGAGAGCTAATCAGGGCAATTTAAAACTGCTATGAATGAGATGCAGTCTGAATTGTCTACTCTAACAATCTGGGTAAATGAGGCAGAAAAACCAATCAGTGATCCAGAAGATAAGCTGAGGGAAAGGAAGGAAGTTGACAAAGATAGAAATAGGCAGCTAGTAGAATATGAAAATAGACTTAGAGAGATCAATAACACCATGAGACGTTCCAGTGTCAGAATAATCGGGATCCCCGAGGCAGTGCTTGAGANAATAATCGGGATCCCCGAGGCAGTGCTTGAGAGAGAGGACTAGATGGTATGTTTGAGAAACTCATAGTTGAGAACCTCCCTCATCAGGGGAAGGAAGCAAGCATAATAGTCCAAGACACAGAGAGGACAACTCTGAAATCAATACTAATAGATCAATACCCGCCATATAATAGTGAAACTTGCAAAACCTAGAGCCAAGGAACCTGTCCTGATACCAGCTATGGGGAAGAGATTTCTTATGAAATGTGGGAGGAACATCAGAAAACATCAGAAC
>NW_023187022.1:0-711 GCF_002007445.2 Ailuropoda melanoleuca | reverse complement strand
TCTCACCATAACAACAGCAGCAACAAAATGGTAATTATGTGAGGTGAAGGATGTGTTAACTAACTTTACTGAGGTAAAGATTTTGCAATATATGCATGTATCAAATCATCACATTGTCAGCCTTAAACTTACACAATGTTATATGTCAATTATATCTCAATAAAACTGGGGAAAATACTAATTAAAGAGTTTTGATTTCACATACTCCAAGTTGTGGACTGAATGTTTGTGTTCCCCCAAAATTTGTATGTTGAAATCCCAAGCCCCAGTGTGATATTAGGAGGTTGAACCTTTGGGAAATGATTAAATCATGCGGAATGCACCCACATGAGTGGGATTAGTGCCGGTATAAAGAGCCTCCAGAGAGCTCCCTTCCCATGTGGGACACAGCAAGAAGACATTTGTCAATGAACCAGGAGGTGGGCTCTCACCAGATAACAAACCTGTTGATGTCTTGATCTGGGACTTCCCAGTTCCAGAACTGTGAGAAATAAATGTTTGCTGTTTAAGCTACCCAGTCAATTATATTTCATTATAGCAGCCCAAACAGACTAAGACATCCCCTATCATCAAATGTTCTTGGGGATCCTCAGAAGCTCAGACCACTATTTGAAAATCACACTTTGAGACTGAGATTATGTGATTGGACTAAAAAAAGCATAGCTATGTGCCATTTATAAGAAAAATGTCTAAAACAGAAGGACAAGTTGA
>NW_023187021.1:299-1232 GCF_002007445.2 Ailuropoda melanoleuca | reverse complement strand
CTTTCTTCCCTAATACCTACTTTATCATCTATCCTCTGTCACCCAGTTAACTTATACAGTGTTCTCTGTGATGGAAGTTAATTTTTATTTATCTTTTCTCTTTCAGTTTTTGATAGTTGCATTGTATCTGTCTTGTCANTGATAGTTGCATTGTATCTGTCTTGTCGGAGAATGAAACCCTCAAATACTCTCCCCTGTAATGAAAATCATCATTTAATCTCCGTACAACAGGTAATTGCAGTCACTACTCATTGTGAGTCCTCACACGATTACAGATCTTCCCTTGTGTTGCTTCCAGCCCATCCTCTAGAAGATTACATACAGGAAGCTCATGGAAATAGTAGTTTTTGAGTTTGTGTGTGTTCATGACAGTTTCTCTACCTCTTTTACATGTGAAGTCCATTTGACTGGATATAAACTCTGGCTCCTACATTCTTTTCTTGGGTTTGTTGACGATCTTACTCCATTGCCTTCTGTCATTAAGTGTTTCTGTTGAAAAGTCTGATTAAAATTTTATTTTTCCTCTTATAGATGACTTTGATGTCCTGAGGATTTCTTTTTCATTAAAACAAAGTAGTTTTACTGGAATATTGTTCTGTGATGTCCCTTCTGGCATGATTTTCCCAGGTCCACGAGAATGCCCTTTTAATATGTAGTTTTGACCTGAAAATAACCCTTTAGGAACAATTGATCTTATTTCTTCTGTTCCATTGCTTTGGTTTCCTTTACTGACTCCCCTTGCAAGTGTGTTGTACCTTCTTTGCTTCTATTCTATAGCTGTCACTTCCTGTCAACTTAAAAAATAACCTTAACTTCTTTAGACCATAGCTTTCCCCCTTATCTTCCAAATTTTAATGCATATCAGATATGTTTAATTATTCTTGTGTTATTTCTTTTTTTTTTTTTAAAGATTTTATTTATTTATTCGACAGA
>NW_023187021.1:0-215 GCF_002007445.2 Ailuropoda melanoleuca | reverse complement strand
GCGGAGGAGCCTGATGTGGGGCTCGATCCCATAACGCCGGGATCACGCCCTGAGCCGAAGGCAGATGCTTAACCGCTGTGCCACCCGGGCACCCCATTCTTGTGTTATTTCTATTTTAGCCTTTATATCTGAAGAAATCCTATCTTATTCTTTCCTCATGCTCTACTTTTCTTCTCAAACCCTTTTCCCCCAATCATCTCATTTTTGTTTTTTCT
>NW_023187020.1:364-549 GCF_002007445.2 Ailuropoda melanoleuca | reverse complement strand
CAAAATTAGAGCAGAAATCAATCAATTAGAAACCAGAAGTACAGTAGAGCAAATAAACATGATGAGGAGCTAGTTCTTTGAGATAATCAATAAAATTGATAGACCACTGGCAAAACTTGTCCAAAAACAAAGAAAAAGGACTGAGATTATTAAAATTATGAGTGAAAAGGGAGAGGTCACGACCA
>NW_023187020.1:0-169 GCF_002007445.2 Ailuropoda melanoleuca | reverse complement strand
GAAGAGATTGAGTCAGTGATAAACAACCTTCCAAATAACAAAACTCCAGGCCCGGACGGTTTTCCTGGGGAATTCTACCAAACATTCAAAGAAGACGAAATACCTAGTCTCCTAGAGCTATTTCAAAAAATAGAAACAGAAGGAAAGCTACCAAACTCATTCTATGAGG
>NW_023187019.1:0-1345 GCF_002007445.2 Ailuropoda melanoleuca | reverse complement strand
TCTCTCTCTTTCATTAAGTCAAGAAAATTTACCCTGGCTGACATAGCTAGTGTTTCATACTATCAAATCATCTCTAGTATTTCAAGCATCTATTCATGTTTGGTGTGAGTAGGCTTGTGTGTAAATTCAGTGCAATAATAGAGTAACTGAATATTGAATATTGCAGACAAAGAACAAATATGGAGAGCTGGTATGCTTATTTATTGTCTGTGTTCAACATTTTATATTATGCAGATTTATGGTTTTGTTTTTTGTTTTTTTTTAATGATTTTTTATTATGTTATGTTAGTCACCATACAGCACATCCCCGGTTTCCGATGTNTACAGTACATCCCCAGATTCCGATGTAAAGTTTGATGATTCATTAGTTGTGCATAACACCCAGTGCACCATGCAATATGTGCCCTCCTTACTACCCATCACCAGTCAATCCCATTCCCCCATCCACCTCCCCTCTGAGGCCCTCAGTTTGTTTATCTTAGTCTATAGTCTCACATGTTTCATTCCCCCTTCTGATTACCCCCCCTTTCTTTATCCATTTCTTCCCCTACCGATCATCCTAGTTCTTATGATCCATATATGAGAGAACTCATATGATAATTGTCTCTCTATGCTTGACTTATTTCACTTAGCATTATCTCCTCCAGTGCCGTCCATGTTGCAGCAAATGTTGAGAATTCATTCTTTCTGATAGTTGAGTAATATTCCATTGTATATGTGGACCACAACTTCTTAATCCAGTCCTATGTTGNCAGTCATCTGTTGAAGGGCATCTCGGCTCCTTCCATGATTTGGCTATTGTGGACAATGCAGCTATGAACATTGGGGTGCATATGGCCCTTCTCTTTACTACGTCTGTATCTTTGGGGTAAACACCCAGTAGTGCAATGGCTGGGTCATAGGGTAGTTCAATTTTTAACTTTTTAAGGGACCTCCACACTGTTTTCCAGAGTGGCTGTACCAACTTGCATTCCCACCAACAATGTAGGAGGGATCCCCTTTCTCCACATCCTCTCCAACAATTGTTGTTTCTTGCCTTGTCTATCTTTGCCATTCTAACTGGCGTAAGGTGGTATCTCAGTGTGGTTTTGATTTGAATTTCCCTGATGGCTAATGATTTTGAACATTTTTTCATGTGTCTGTTAGCCATTTGTATGTCTTCATCGGAAAAGTGCCTGTTCATATCTTCTGCCCATTTTTTGATTTGCTTATTTGTTTCTCGTGCATTGAGTTTGAGAAGTTCTTTGTAGATCTTGGATACCACTCCTTTATCAGTAGTGTCCTTTCAAATATATTCTCCCATTCCGTGGGCTGCCTCTTAGTTTTTTTGACTGTTTCCTTGGCT
>NW_023187018.1:269-1754 GCF_002007445.2 Ailuropoda melanoleuca | reverse complement strand
CTGTTTTTGTGCCAGTACCATGCTGTCTTTGTGATCACAGCTTTGTAGTACAGCTCGAAATCTGGCTTTGTTTTTCCTTTTCAACAGTTCCTTGGAGATTCTGGGCCATTTCTGTTTCCATACAAATTTAAGGACTATTTGTTCCAGTTCTTTGAAAAATGTCCTCGGTATTTTGATCGGGATAGCATTGAAAGTGTAGATTGCTCTGGGTAGTATGGACATTTTAACTATGTTAATTCTTCCAATCCATGAGCATGGAATATTTTTCCATCTTTTTATGTCTTCCTCAATATCTTTCAAAAGTGATCTATAGTTTCTAGCATATAGGTCCTTTACGTCTCTGGTTAAGTTAATTCCAAGGTAACGTATGGTTTTTGGTGTTATTGTAAATGGGATGGATTCCCTAATTTCTCTTTCTTCAGTCTCGTTATTCGTGTATAGAAATGCAACTGATTTCTGAGCATTGATTTTGTATCCCGCCACATTACAGAATTGCTCTATAACTTCTAATAGTTTGGGAGTGGATTCTTTTGGGTTTTTTATATAGAGTATCATGTCATCTGCAAAGAGAAACAGTTTGACTTCTTCTTTGCCGACTTGGATACCTTTGATCCCTTTTTGTCTTCTGATTGCTGTTGCAAGGACTTCTAGTACTATGTTGAATAATAGTGGCGAGAGTGGGCATCCTTGTCGTGTTCCTGATCTTAAGGGAAAGGCTTCCAGCTTTTCCCCATTGAGAATGATATTTGCTGTAGGCTTTTCATAGATGGTTTTTATGAGATTGAGGAATGTACCCTCTATCCCTACACTCTGAAGGGTTTTAATCAGGAAAGGATGCTGTATTTTGTCAAATGCTTTTTCTGCATCTATTGAGAGAATCATATGATTTTTGGCTTTTTCCTTCAGGATAAAATCTAAGACACCAATCAATTTGCGAATGTTGACCACGCTTGCATCCCAGGTATGAATCCCACTTGGTCATGATGGATAATCCTTTTAATGTACTGTTGGATTCTATTAGCCAGGATCTTGTTGAGAATTTTGGCGTTCATATTCATTAGGGAAATCGGTCTATAATTCTCCTTTTTGTTGGAGTCTTTGCCTGGTTTGGGGATTAAGGTAATATTGGCCTCATAGAATGAGTTTGGTAGCTTTCCTTCTGTTTCTATTTTTTTGAAATAGCTTTAGGAGAATAGGTATTATTTCTTCTTTGAATGTTTGGTAGAATTCCCCAGGAAAATCATCCGAGCTTGGAGTTTTGTTATTTGGAAGGTTGTTTATCACAGACTCAATTTCTTCATAGTTAATTGGCCTATTTAAGAAATCTATTTCTTCCTGTTTCAGTCTTGGTAGTTTATAGGTTTCCAGGAAGGCCTCCATCTCTTCCAGATTGTTTAGTTTTTTGGCATATAGCTGTTGATAAAAGTTTCTAATAATCCTTGCAATTTCAATGGTGCTGGTCGTGACCTCTCCCTTTTCAGTCAT
>NW_023187018.1:0-200 GCF_002007445.2 Ailuropoda melanoleuca | reverse complement strand
CCTTCCAATTTCAATGGTGTTGGTCGTGACCTCTCCTTTTTCATTCATAATTTTAATAATTTGGGTCCTTTCTCTTTTCTTTTGGATAAGTCTTGGCAGTGGTCTATCAATTTTATGGATTCTCTCAAAGAACCAGCTTCTAGTCCTGTTGATGTGCTCTACTGTCCTTCTGGTTTCTAATTCATTTATTTCTGCTCTAA
>NW_023187017.1:0-564 GCF_002007445.2 Ailuropoda melanoleuca | reverse complement strand
CATATGTGTAAAGAAGGGCTTCAGAAAATAGATAAATGAAGAACTAAAATAAACTAATGGAGTCCACCTAATTTAACCTGGAAATGGAGTTGATAGTTTGTCAGTGAGAAAGTGTAAGGGACCAATCTTTCAAGTTCTGATTCCAAGTGACTTGGAATAGCTGCCTGTGGACCCAGCAAAGGAAAGTAGAAAGTTGCAATTTTCAGAGGACTGGATGGACGNTGGACATGTGTTTCCTACCAGTAGAAATGAAGAAAAATGTTGACTAAAAAGATAGATAAGAAAAAAGAACTGAGATGAGAATAGTTTCCATGTAGGTGGCACATGGTATGCAGTATTTTCTAGCTCACTAGAGGTCTTATTTACACACAGCATTAGGAGGTGAACAGACCCCATCATTGCTTTGGCTGGTGCTAATTGCATACGTTCTTATCTATTCTTTGAATGGGGTCTTTTATCTGAAAGCCTGATTAACAAACCCTTGTAACAAAATGTCATAATATCATTATCTTTATAAAAACGATTGTGGATGAATTCTGATTAATCTGTCTGTTAAGTAAAATA
>NW_023187016.1:329-1206 GCF_002007445.2 Ailuropoda melanoleuca | reverse complement strand
CTTTCTTCCCTAATACCTACTTTATCATCTATCCTCTGTCACCCAGTTAACTTATACAGTGTTCTCTGTGACGGAAGTTAATTTTTATTTATCTTTTCTCTTTCAGTTTTTGATAGTTGCATTGTATCTGTCTTGTCGGAGAATGAAACCCTCAAATACTCTCCCCTGTAATGAAAATCATCATTTAATCTCCGTACAACAGGTAATTGCAGTCACTACTCATTGTGAGTCCTCACACGATTACAGATCTTCCCTTGTGTTGCTTCCAGCCCATCCTCTAGAAGATTACATACAGGAAGCTCATGGAAATAGTAGTTTTTGAGTTTGTGTGTGTTCATGACAGTTTCTCTACCTCTTTTACATGTGAAGCCCATTTGACTGGATATAAACTCTGGCTCCTACATTCTTTTCTTGGGTTTGTTGACGATCTTACTCCATTGCCTTCTGTCATTAAGTGTTTCTGTTGAAAAGTCTGATTAAAATTTTATTTTTCCTCTTATAGATGACTTTGATGTCCTGAGGATTTCTTTTTCATTAAAACAAAGTAGTTTTACTGGAATATTGTTCTGTGATGTCCCTTCTGGCATGATTTTCCCAGGTCCACGAGAATGCCCTTTTAATATGTAGTTTTGACCTGAAAATAACCCTTTAGGAACAATTGATCTTATTTCTTCTGTTCCATTGCTTTGGTTTCCTTTACTGACTCCCCTTGCAAGTGTGTTGTACCTTCTTTGCTTCTACTCTATAGCTGTCACTTCCTGTCAACTTAAAAACTAACCTTAACTTCTTTAGACCATAGCTTTCCCCCTTATCTTCCAAATTTTAATGCATATCAGATATGTTTAATTATTCTTGTGTTATTTCTTTTTTTTTTTTT
>NW_023187016.1:0-214 GCF_002007445.2 Ailuropoda melanoleuca | reverse complement strand
CGGAGGAGCCTGATGTGGGGCTCGATCCCATAACGCCGGGATCACGCCCTGAGCCGAAGGCAGACGCTTAACCACTGTGCCACCCAGGCACCCCATTCTTGTGTTATTTCTATTTTAGCCTTTATATCTGAAGAAATCCTATTTTATTCTTTCCTCATGCTCTACTTTTCTTCTCAAACCCTTTTCCCCCAATCATCTCATTTTTGTTTTTTCT
>NW_023187015.1:0-657 GCF_002007445.2 Ailuropoda melanoleuca | reverse complement strand
AACAAGGGCCCGGTAGCTTTACCAATGCCACAACCATTGCCTCTTTTTCTATCGGTTCTTACACAGCGAATAGCTCAAAACAAAATGTAATTGGCACAAGGTGGAAAGGGGCGAGCTAAACAACTGCTAAGCATGCCAGTTATGGTGGTGTAACCATTCCTAGCATTTTACCCTCAACTGCNCTCAACTGCTAAACAATTCAGCCAGAGCCCTACCTGAAACTTTCTAATGAGCTGAATTGAAGTTATCTGGCTTCACCAAGCCTAAAAAATGTAGCCATTCATTTGTTCTGGGTGATGAGACCAGAGGCCGATGCAGGATAGCACACTGATCAAGGGAATGGGCTCTGAAGCCAGCCTGTTCTGACTGACTCCTGGCTCTGGCACTTTCCTGCTATGACTTCACACAAGTTGCTTAACCTTTTAGTTCCTCAGTCTTCCCATCTTCAAAATGGACATGATAATGGAGGCCCATACTCCTTTATCCAAAATCAAAAGTTTTTTTGGCTTTTATAATAGTAAGACAGTACCATAGGCCATATATTACATAACACTGTTGGTAGGATCCATGGCAAACATGTTCATTATTTCTGAAATAAAAATGTATGAATAGTTTTCACCAGGTGAGAAAAATAAAGATTATGATAACCTCATGTCA
>NW_023187014.1:0-9871 GCF_002007445.2 Ailuropoda melanoleuca | reverse complement strand
ACTGAGATTTTGAATCTGTTTCTCAGTGTTCTTTGGTGTTCCGTGGGATTTGGAGAATGATTGAGTCAAAAGATANTTCTTTGGTGTTCCGTGGGATTTGGAGAATGATTGAGTCAAAAGATATTATTCTCATCACTCTAAAGAGATATTTTCAGAAATAATTCCATAAATATAAAAGAACAGGTGTTTCTCAAACATCAGCATTCATACAAATCTCCTGGGGGACTTATTAAATGCAGATCTATGACAACCAACACAGGATTCAGATTTAGAAGGTCCAGGATGGTGCATTGCGTTTTTATCAAGCTTCCAATTAAAAAATATATTAATTTCCCTCCCATTATCAAATAAATGAATACAGTTATGACAACCAATATTCTCTGGATAATAGTACTTCTTGGTAGCAGCAGGTTGAATCTCAGTATTAATCTATATATAATGGAACTGAGCCCCCAATCAACATTTTAGGCAGGTGGAAGGGGAAGCAGTCTGGGAGGGTCACACTGGAAAGACGGACACACCCTGGGATATTCAGGGTGAATATCCTGAACCTAGAAATGGGAGAATGAGGACAGGGGGCTTCCCTTCCCATGGTGCTGGTGACCATAACCCTCCTCCTTTCTCTCCCGCCTCTGAAGCTGAGCCATTCTGAGCACTTGGGGAAGTTCTGGCTGCACTTCCTCATGGATTTATTTTTTTTTAAAGATTTTATTTATTTATTTGACAGAGAGAGAGACAGCCAGTGAGAGAGGGAACACAAGCAAGGGGAGTGGGAGAGGAAGAAGCAGGCTCATAGCAGAGGAGCCTGATGTGGGGCTCGATCCCAGAACCCTGAGATCAGGCCCTGAGCTGAAGGCAGACACTTAACTGCTGTGCCACCCAGGCTCCCCCTCATGGATTTAAATCACTGTGTAAAGACCACCACCCACGGACAGCAAACAGCAATAGTCGGCCTCATCCTCACACTGGACCATCGTGATAGTGAGGATGGCTTAGTTCCCAGAGATGGATCCAGAGAAGTGCTCAGGACACCAGAGGGGTGGTGGCTTGTGCTGTAGAGGTGCATGCAGGGGGCCTGGCCTGGGGTCTGCTGGAACCAGTGACAGGAGTTACTTGTAGAGACTGAGAAAGAGCTGAGGCCACAAGTGAGTGTGACTGTCCCTCCTGGAGACACTGACAGGGATGGCTCCTGGATCACCAAAGCCTGAGAATCTGCTCCTATAACCAACAGGACAGAAAGGTGTTGTAATGGGAGACAATAAGCACTTGAGACCCTGCTTTTATGTGCCTCCCACAGACAGAGTCCTGACCTGAGTCATATGCAAGGAGCCCAAGAAGAAGCACCAACTAGGCCATGTTGGGGACCCTCATAGTATGTGGCCCTCACAGGCTCTTGAGCTGGAGTCGGGTGTCCCAGACCTTTTCATGTCCCCAGACCTATTAGGAGGAGAAGGTGCTTCATGCAAATCAGCTTCTTCTCTCTCTCAGCCCCAGGGTTCTCCATAGAACCCCTGGGAGATCTTGAAAGGAGAAGATGCTGCAACCTCACACACTCCAATGACTGCAGGGTGATCTGGGACACTAAGTGTCAGGGGGACACCTTTCACCAAATCACATCCCCAATGACTTTGCTGACCTCTGTCCCAAAGTTCATTGTTGGGAAGCCTGAAAGCTGAATGAGGAGATAGGTGTGTGCTCCATCTCCTGGCCCTCCTTCTAGGTTACCACATATCTAACCCTGGAACATTCTCTTCTCTTCCCAGGGCTACTCCTTCTTGTCTCCTGGGAAGATCTTGGCAGTCAGTCCTCCAGAAATGAGGACACAGGGAATCTCAAAGCCCATGGCTGAGGAATGTAGGGATGGTGGTCTCCTCTGACTCAGTCATGGACCCTGTCTACAGTTGCTACGCAAGAGCCAAACAGGGATGGGGGCAGCACATGGAGCAGCACCGCCGGGCTGGGGAAAACATCCTCCTTTGTTCTAAGAAGCCATCAATTATAAGTAGCTTCAATGTACCTGCAAGTTTTGTGGGTCACAATGAAATCGTGAGAAAGTTTGCCCCATCAGGTATAACAACATATGGACATGTATGTCTTTATAAGAAATGAAAAAGACACTGGAAGAGCAAGTGGGTGTGACTGTCATGGAGGTTTTTGAACTCCAGTTCCATTTGTGTTCTGCTGAGGATCAGAGGGACTGAGACAGCTGGGGAAGGGACTGGGTGGAAGGAGGAGTGGCAGGGGGGTAAAGTGTCTCAAGAAATAGGGAAGATGTGGCTGAGGGCTGGTGTTCTTTTGAGATATAGAAATGATTGGTATTCAGTTTGGAATCACTACTAAATTGTTGGTTTGTTAAATCCTGCATGATTATTTTCCCTTTCTCTTCATGTGTTTGAGTGCCCCAACTCATGTCAAAGAAATATACTTGTACTAAATGATGTTCCTATTACACTAATGCATCCCTGACACTTTAGAATACAATAGGTAATTTCATATCTATCAAATTTTGAGGTGAGGTGTAGTATTCACACTCAAAGGTATTTGGAATAAATGAAAAAGATCAGAATGAAATAACAACTGTGATATGATGGCAGATGAAGGGCTCAGGCACCTATGACATATTTATTTCATCATGAGCACATGGAAGTCATAACTAGCAGCAAGGGTCCCTGAAGGTGCCCCCCTGGACACATTTTCTCAGGCATTCCCCAGGCACCAGGGTCCTATTCGCTTTCCTATGTGGGCAGGTCTGGGTGGGATCTAAAGCCAGAGCAGAATGGTGGGGTTGATAGGCTGGACATGGGAGAAACACCAGGATCCCAGGAGCCCCTCACATGCAGGAAGTAGAAAGAGCAGCAGCCCTGTGTGTCCTGTGTGGTTCTGCATGAGACAGGGAGGAGCTTCCTCTGGGCCGGGCTTGTATCTCTGAGGGGATGCTGATGCAGACTGACCAGGGCACTCTAGAGATGAGTGCGTCCCCTGCGGTGTGTCTAGTGACTGCACTGCTTTCTTCCAGAGAGGGTCAGGGCACCAACACTGGGAGCTCAGGAGCTCTACCCTGTTGGGGCATCTGATCCACGGTTCATGCCATATCATATATGATCCCCCACATTCCATATTCCTCACACAACCCAGTCTCAGCCCAAATTCTCCCTGATGCTCAAGGTCAATTTTTCCTAAGATAAAATGGATTCTTTTTAAAAAGATTTTCTTTATACAACAGAGAGAGCGAGAGCAAGAGAGCATAAGGGGGGGCAGAGCAAGAGGAAGAAGCAGGCTCCCCACTGAGCAGGGATCCCCAAGCGGAGCTAGATCCCAGAACCCCAAGATCATTACTTGAGTCGAAGGCAGACACTTAACCACCACCCAGGCTCCCCGATAACATGGATTCTAGTAGCTCATATTTTGAGTCATTTGTGCAACTATTAGCTACATTCATAAATGAGATCTTCCTCTCATTTTCACATCGGATACTCTTCTTTTGGGTTGTGTTCCCTCCATTGATTTGCTAGAATGCAACACACCCTCTATTTTAATATATATATTATAAACCACGTTTTTCTACAAAGACTTAAACACTGTGGAGGGCAGAATGAGCCCATTCTGACCTAGGACCTTGGAACTCAGATCAGAAGGTGGAAGAAATAATCAAAGACAAAGACCTGTACCCAGATAGCAGGAGCGAAAAGCAGAGCCAATGCCTTCATCACCCCCCTACCTATTCGCTTTCCCCTAAAGGAAACTCTCTATTCACTCAGTGAGGAGGTACAGAGAAGAATCCAGGCCATGGTTGAGAAGCCCCAGAGCTCTGCTTGCTGAGGCCTATTTGCTCCCATGGAGACAGTCCCTCCCCCTGTGTGTCCTATCCTATGCCCAGAGACCAATGTGGTTTGAGTTCATAAAGCGGATGTATTTTTGTTATGTGATGGTCCTGTCCATCTATCTTTCCATGAAAATCAGGTCTAGACAATGTACTCTGTGATGCAGTGAAGGACAAAATATGAGGCACGTGTGAATCTGAGCTGAGGGCTCTTGTGGCCTCTGGGGGCCCAGGTGCAGGAAAGTCACACACAGTGAGGACCCTGCTTCTCCCAGTGTGCAAAGGTCAGTGATAGATTTTCCTGGTCTTCCTGGCCCAGACCCTGAGCCCCCAGGAGAAGCCCACCTGTGCCCCCTGCTGGTGCGGGGTTGAGATATACATTTTTCCAGGTCACCAGTCCCCTCAGCTAGACAACTAACTGAAACATTTATGTTAAGAGATATTTCAGGATCACCTGATATTTCAGTTTCCTTCTGCCTGGTCCCTGGCTTCACGACTGGGACACAATGCACTTGAACCAAGCACAAGGCTTAAAGTCCCCCAGAAAATCCCACTGGCTTAACCCTGGTAATAATTCTACTTGAGTTACCCTTACAAGCAGGCTTATTTGGATATTGTTGTTGTTGTCAGGGTCTCCTCTTAGGTTCACCTGCCCCCGTGGTATGTATTATGTCTTCATCGCTGTATTTGCTCTGAGAATATCATGTTTTTTGTCCTTGAATACTTCAATAGGTTCTCACTTATTCTTGAATATTACCCTCACAAAAGTCATTTTGTATTGGCTCCCTGATACATTTAGGGTATTTTTTAGCCTACTTTTACAATTTCCTCCGTAAAAGGAATGATATTAAATAATATTACTATAAATGGCCTATAAAAGTGATATGATGCCATCCACTGACAACCCACTCCTCTGTTCCACAGACACTTACTTCTTCCTGAATGGATAACTGATAACACTTTCAAGCATGTGCTCAAGTAATTATATATATATACATTTACATGTATTTCATATATATATATATACACATATATATATCATAACCTAATCAAGCTTTTTGTGTAGTTCCAGTGCTCCATGACTGTCTTTCACATATAAAATATAATCAATATTTGTTTGACAAGCATGGACGTGTTCTAATTTTGATTCATAGTTTGTCGTTATTCCATAGGATAATTTACCATAATTTGGCCACTTTTCCATGGAGAAATATCCATGTTGATCTCAATTGTTGTTATTGTAACATCTCTGAACTGGATACGCCTGGATATTCATTTTGGAGTGTATTAGTTAGATCATTCTCATTCATAATTGACTTCTAAAAATGTAACATGAATGCAAAACATATATATATTTAGTGTTTGATAAAAATATTAAATTTATGCTCCAAAACTGATTCACCAATTTATACCCTCACCAAAAACGTATGAGAGTTCCTACTCAGCACACTGATTACAGAAAATAAAGTCAATCTTAATATTTGCCAATTTTATAACTGAGAAATAATTTCATTGTTAAGTTGTATTTCTCCACTTATGAGTGACCTTTCCTATGTTTAAATATATTGATTTTAGGTATATTCTTTTTCTAGGGCTGCCGTAACACAGTACCACAGACTGGGTGGCTTAAAACAGAGGAAATGCATTTCTGCTGTTCTTACACAGCCCCAAGGTCTGCAGGGCTCGCCGTATTCTCTCTGAAACCTGCAGAGGCATTCTTCTTGCCTCTCCACAACCATGAGAGGTTTGAGGGTCAGTGTTGGCATTTGCTGGCTGCAGCTGCAGACCCACAGTCTCTGCCTCTGCCTCCCCACAGTGCCCGTCCTGTCTGCGTCTGTCTGTCTTGTTACAAGCACACCAGCCATGTTGGATTAGGAGGCCGCCCCACACCATTATCACCTCACCTTTACGAGTTACATCTGCGACCACCCCATTTCCGAACAAAGTCACATTCTTAGCTCCTAAGGGCTACGATGTCAATATATGCTCTTTGAGAGGATCCAATTTCATCCAGGGTATTAGGGAAGAAGAATCCTTTGCAAAGTATTTATGATTGTTAATACTTTAATTTTTTTATTTTTTTAAAGATTTTATTTATTTATTTGAAAGAGAGAGAGGCAGCCAGCGAGAGAGGGAACACAAGCAGGGGGAGTGGGAGAGGAAGAAACAGGCTCCCAGCAGAGGAGCCTGATGTGGGGCTCCATTCCAGATCACCGGGATCACGCCCTGAGACCAAGGCAGATGCTTAACGACTGCGCTACCCAGGCACCCCTATAATTGTTAATACTTTTAAAAAATGTATGCAATATATTAGCACTGCACAGAAATCAAACCTCTTAAAAACACCTTCACAATTAAGAAGACAGGAAACTACACAAGACTCGTACCATATTAACACATGAGATAGATCATACACCAACTTCTCAAAATCGGTAAGTGAAAACAAATGAATACTTAATGCACAAAGAAACCAGAGACCCTGGTGGCCTCGCTCCCACACTAACTCCATAACTCATGAGCTTCAGTGGGAAGAAAAGTCAGTTCCAAAAAGTCTATGGGAGCCAGAAAAGGAAGCTAGCAGCGGCCTGAACCATCATCAGAGGAGAAAGTTCCCTGAGTGTGAAGACACAGGAGAGTGAGGGGGAGACCCGACCACAGGACAGGCATCCAGGGCGAGCAGGACGCATACAGGAGGTCTCAGAGGCAGTGCTGTGGGCAGAAGGGGTGAGAACCTCAGGAGGAGAGCCCTGGAAACACCACAGTGATGGGAAAAAAGGGAGAAGGAGGCATTTAACATCGACAGGCAAAAGGGAATAGGAAAACAGGGGAGACACAGCCCAACTCCCATGACAAGTAAAGCAAAAATGTATGAGACAATAACTAGAAAAAATATTTAATTAACACATAATATTATTTTTCAAACAGAATAAAACAACCACTGGCTAAATTGTTTTTGAACAACCCCCCAAAAAAAACTTGATAAGGGATATTTGATATTGGAAAATAAAAATGAAAAATATTGAAATACTTAAATATTTTATAGACCACTATGGAAACATAGATCATGAACATTTCCACATCCTATGCATTTAAATTAGAAGCGTCCAGATAAATCAACAAGTTCTCCACAGAAGGGTGATGTGTACATACATGATGTTATCCGCATATTTACAGACGGTGGCGCTGACGTCCCCACAGCAGTGCACAGGCTGCTCATGCCAGTGAAGGGAGCAACTACAACTGTGCCTGTTCTGTGGTTCAGTCCTTGTGAAATGTGCACAGTAGGGAGCTCGCCGCAGACAGGAGGGAACTGGGGGACACAGAGCTCTGAGTGCAGGGGGACAGTGGTCTGACTGCAGGTGGGTCGGGGGTTTCTCAGCAGGTGATGGAAATATTGTCAGTTTGATCATCGGGCTGATGGCCAAACCACTACGTATACGTAAAGTCACTGCATATTTATTATTATTTTTATTTACCACAGAGCCTGGCACATGTACAGGTGGGCACTAACCCTCACCTAGGTGAGCTCCCGTGACACCTGTGCTGGCTCAGGCGACAGCACAGTCTGTGTGACAGTCCTCCCTCCTCCAGGTCAGGTCCTCCCACCAGGACTCTCTCCTACAGAAGCCTCCAAGTGAATTTCTCAATAAAAGAAGCACAGAGACAAGACCTGTCATTGGAGGGCTTCTTGTCTCACTTCCTTCTTATCTGAGACACTGTGGGTAATGGTAGCTGCTCCCACTGCCATAAGCTGTACCACAGTAATAGTCAGCCTCGTCCTCAGCCTGCAGCCCGGAGATGAGCAGAAGCCTCGCATTGGCTGAGGCATCTTTGGAGCCAGAGAAGTGGCTGGGGACCCTGGAGCCCTGGTGTTGGAGCTCAGCTCACACCACACACTGAGGAGGATGGGGATTGGCTTCAGCCCTGGGGAGAGCCCTGGGAGGAAGCACCTGCTGAGACCACACACAGAACCTTGTTCAGGGGACTCTGCCAGGGCTGAGAGGACACAGCTGCTGAGTCCGCATCAGGGAGCACAGGGCCAGCACCCAGGCCAACTCTCTTGAGTGAAGGGTCCTCACTGAGCAGCTGTGTAGGGACCACAGAGCAGTCCCACAGCGCCCCCTGCTGTTCACAACGCACCAATCTCCACAAGGACCAAAGCCCTGAGAGCCCAGTGGCTTTTAGCAGCTCACCAGGACCTTGTCTATTCTCACTAACATGTCTTATCTCTAGATACCATGGTTTTTGTACACTGTAGGTGATTACTCCAGTTTCTCACTCTCTGAAGGGACACCTCTCTATGGAAAGGGCAAAAATATACACAAATAATCAATTAGTGTTCACCATCCTCAGAGAATTTACTGCAAAAGGTGACTGTATCCTGTCAAATATCACTGATCAGAGGACAGTGAAGCTGGTTTGAGGGATCTCGGGGCCATAGTGGGCTCAGTGCAGGGGGGACACTGGCCTGACTGTGGGTGGCTCTGGGGTTTCTCTGCAGGTGATGGAATGTAAATTTGACCTTGATGGTGGTTCCTCAACTCTGTAAATACCCTACAGACCACTGAATTTTACACTTGAATTCAGTGCATGACATGTAAATTATCTTAATACATTTGTCTTGGTTCTAGAAAAAAGCAGCAGGAGAGGAAGCTACTGTCGCTGATCCTGTAATGTTGTTCTGTGCTCACACAGTCAGACCTTCAGACCCTCCAGGGCCCCAAGGGTACCCTGTGTGTTTGTCACAGACCGTCATGGAAGTGGCACTGGGGAACAGGGGCAGGTTGTGTCTCCAGTCCCCATGGGCCTGTAGCATGGTGTCATTGTTGATGCTGTCATCCCAATTGAATGGTAACACTCAGCCTCATCCTCAGGCTGCTGGCCCGAGACAGTCGGAGAGGCCACGTTCCCAGCGTCAGAGCCAGAGACCCGAGCTGGGGTCCCTGAAGGCCTAGTGCTTCTGAGCATCAGCGTATAGGGGGCATCATGAGGCATCTGTGGTTACCAGCCCACGTAACATGCTCCAGCATCCTTGCTGTTTCCAGGGCAGGGGCGGGTGACCTTCTGCTTCCTGTTTCCACACAGACTGGGCCCAGGACCCAGCGCCAGAGCAGTGCAGACACACGGGTGAGTCTCTGGTGATTGTCCCCAAGGAGTTCTCAAAAAGAGGCAAGAAATAGCCCGGGGCCACTCTGATCAGTCCCCCTACTTCCCGGAGCCAGTCACCTGAGCAGAGAGTGAGAAGGGTGAGCAGGAGAGGGATCCAGGCCATGGTGGAGATGCCCCAAGGTCTGATTTTGAGCCTTCAGGTGAGAGGCCTGCACAAAGCCTCTCTTACCCTCTCCCCTCCTGGGAGAGCAGAGAGGAACCCTTCATGCAAATCGCTCCCTTCCCTGGGGTCTCCTGGGCCTGAATCTGGGGAAAGCGGAGTGTGCGGCACAGCTGTCGAGCCTCTCCTGGGCCCCAGTGAGCACAGAGCAGAGGGCACAAGGCAGGGCTCCAGGCCTGGGTGCCCAGCTGAGACCGCCGACCCCCAACAGACCCACAGGGACAGGCCCACAGCACCCCCTGCTGTCTCAGAGTCCAGACTCACTGCTGCCTGGGAGGGACATCCTGGAGCAGAGCACAGAGAGAGACACTCTGGACATCAGCCTGCCTGGCTCACCAACCATCCCCACACAGGGCAGGGGTTTCTCATTCCACAGGGGTCCCAGCCTGTGCTGCAGGTGCCACCACACCTCAGTCATTACTTCAGAGACATGGCCTTCTCAGAATGAATCACGCTGTGCTCCTCCCACCACTTTCCTAGTTGTGTTGTTGGGGCCACAGCTGAGTGACCCCTCAGGAAGGATGTATCCTGCACCCAGTGAGCAGAAGTGCAGAGGTCATGCTGCTCCTTCACAGGCTCTATGGGGGAGGCTGGAGGGGACAGTCCATCTCCCTCTCATGTCAGGACACTCCCCACCGCAGCAGACAATTCCCCATAACCCACTGCTCTGCCCCTGATGCGACAGAGTTCATTAATGACAATGTGCAGGGAATTCTTCAAGG
>NW_023187013.1:0-1574 GCF_002007445.2 Ailuropoda melanoleuca | reverse complement strand
TAATAGGCATAATGGTTATTTATATTATCATTCATGATCTCTTTTCCTCAGCTTCCCCTTGGATCCCCGACCCTAAGCTGGTTTTAAAGGGTGTAATATACCTACCAAGGGCTTCAAGCATGGAAGGCTGCATTGGTTCCTTTTTCTAATTGAGGAGGATCTCGGTAGTGGCCTTCATTGCCGTGGGGGCGTGCTGCCACAGGAAGCTTCATCAGTGCTCAGTGTTGTGATCTGGTTTGCTCTTGCTGGAGTCCCTCACATCTGTTCCCCAAACTGCTATGCCAAATCAGAGCTGGAGGGCATAGTGGCCAACTTCCTTGATGGCTTGACTTAAAATGCAACCAAGGTTTTCCTCTTCCATTAAAAACAAATCTAAATGGCTTTCTTATACCATTGTGATTCCTTCAGGTTATTGTATACATTGTAGTCTTATGAAACCAGAATCCACAGGGTTCAGTTTCAATGCAGGGTCAAATGAACAGGTCAGCAAGCACAAGTTAGTTATAAGAACTTTGTCTNTACCATTGTGATTCCTTCAGGTTATTGTATACATTGTAGTCTTATGAAACCAGAATCCACAGGGTTCAGTTTCAATGCAGGGTCAAATGAACAGGTCAGCAAGCACAAGTTAGTTATAAGAACTTTGTCTGGATTTTTTAAACATTCTCAAAGTGGGGGTACTTACAAATCCCATTTTCTTCTTCCAACCCCTTGTCTTATGTACTACTCCCGGCTACTCCCTGCTCTCCATCCCGTATCTTCGTGAAGAGAGCCATCATTGCCCCAAGCCCCTGTGTCTCCTGTTCCTGTCCTCTCGACTCTATAGCACACAGGGCCAACTCTTGCTTGAACAAAGTCCCCTGCCCAAAAAAAGGTGGGATGGGAAAACTGAGCCAACAAAGTCATGCATCAAATAATTAGTACCTGTGAATTCTCTAGCTTAGAGTAGTTGACTGGGGAATAGAAGGAAACTCTTGGAGCCCTGGGCTCTGTGTCTAGCCTAGGTAGATACGAAGGGGCCATGGTTGTCCTGCAGGGGTGGTAAGCATGGGGTGGAATTCTATTCAGGGTGCCTCTCCATGGCTCTTCAAGAATTTTCACTTGTCTTCCACCTCTTTTCTAGGCCTGATGTTTGTGTTTAATGTGATGACAGGGAAAGTACCTTCTGGAAAGGGAGCCCTGGCTCTGTAAAGATTGGATACACTCAGAAATGATTCTCAATGAGATGAGCTGACTCTCTTAGTAAGTTGTCCCTGATTATACTGGTGGTTGATCTCTATTTACAGTTCACACGTTGAGCAGTTAAAAGATGGTTATTTGGGAACACAGCCATCAGTGCTCATACTGAGGAACAAATGACATTTCGACAGGTGACGTTAGCCATGTCTTCTCTTCCCAGCCTCAATTCTATATTTGGATTACCCTTTAGGATGGCAGCAGCTTCCTAACCTGTCTCTGACCCGTCTTTTCAATCTTCAGTTCATTGCACGCCATGCTCTTGGATTAATTTATCTGAAACACAACTCTGATCTTCTCATTTCTCTGCTCAAACCTGGGGCTTTCTTTCCTTCCAT
>NW_023187012.1:0-2298 GCF_002007445.2 Ailuropoda melanoleuca | reverse complement strand
CCCTTTCTGAATACCCAAAATCCCAGGTGAGGGCTCCGATTGGCTCAGTGTGGGTCTCACGACTTCCCTGGCACGAGAAGTTGAAGCAGAGGTCCCGCCATGTGGAATCATGGCAGTTCTGCTGCTACGGTTCAAAGAACAAGGGTTTACTTCTCCCTGAAATGGGTAGAGAGTGGGTGGGTTGGGAGATGTCATGTAAATAAGATACTTGATATTCTATACACCACCAATATCTGTGTGAAGCCTCCAGAAAACACTAAATCAACTCCCAGTACGGCCCTATCTTTGTCCACAGCAACAGTAACAATAATCAAAACAAACATAACAGAAGGATTGGTAGCTCTTCTCCTTGTCCACCTCTAATCACAAGATTCAGTTTATTTAAAAACAAAGTTAACATGGACAGAGGGAAAAGTCTCAACATCCTAAAACTACCGCAATTGAATTTTCAAGATTGAAAGCAATTGTTCCGGATCTGAAAGATAATAGAATCTGGGAACTCTGTCTACATATGAATGGAGGCATGGCTGTTTTGAATGTCTAAATAAGTCACTGTACCAGAATAATCACAAAAACTATTCTGATTGCCTGTGAAAGAGAGAAATTCGATTTATTTATTCAAAACATTTAGAACCTCTATCTCCAATTATTTTAGGCTAAAATGTGTGCTTGTGTTTCTCTTTCAAATTTAAATTATGTGGACAATTGCATCCATTCTAGGCTTTACACTATCGATGATGGTTAATATTATGTGTCATTTTGACTGGGCTAAAGGATGCCCAGATGGCTGGTAAAGCATTACTTCCCCCTAAGTCTGTGAGGGTGTTTCCAGAAGAGATTAGCATTTGAATTAGTAGACTAAGGAAAGAGGATCACCTCATCAACGTGGTGGGCAGCATCCAATTCACGGAGGGGCCTGACAAACAAAAAAGCCAAGGAAGGAGGGGAGAATTTTCTCTTTATGCTGAGACATCCATCTTTTCCTGTCCTCAGACATCAGTGCTCCTGGGTCTCAGGCTGAATTACACCACCGGCTTTCCTGGTTAAGCGTGCAGATGGCAGATCGTGGGACTTCTCGGCCCTTTTAATTGCATAAGCCAATTCCTATAGCAAATTTCCCCTCACATATATTTATATACATCCTATTGATTCTATTTTTCTGGAGAGCCCTAATACACTGCTTTCCAGTAAAGTTGAGATTTCCTGATTATGTAGTTGATTTGAGCATTGTAGATAAACAAAATAAATCAGTTTCCAGAATGGAATTCTTCCATTTGCCATTCTAGACTGACTGTCCCTACTGGCTAACCAGTAGCTAACCAATTGTGCTCTTCGTGGGTGCAATGTGCTTTTATTTGTTTGTTCTGTGTCCGCACACTCAGTTTAACTTAAATCCCACAATAGAGATGATGTTCAATGTAACCCCCACCTTCGAAGCTCAAAATATATTTTACTGATTATCAAAACATCTAAAGATGTTTACTGCCATTAGGATAATTTGCATTTTAGGAATTTATTGTTTATTTTTTTTAATTCTTTCAACCTTTTTCAGATTAAAATGAAGTAGCAGCAATGAACGATAAGAAAATTATGCAACACACAATTTCCTACTAAGTAATAATCACACACCAATTACCTTAAGGGAGCAATCTCATTCTCTTTCTGCCTGCCCTTAGCTCCTCTAATTATGTCATTTTGGAAGCAGATAAACTTTATGAAGATTTAAGGTGCTTCGAAATTCCATTCTATTTATTCATTTGTTCCTATTAAGCACCATTAATAGAGCCTCTGAAATTGGGACAACAAATATACGGTGTTTGTTCTATAGAAACTTTAAACCAAAAATGTGCTTCTCTGAGATTACATATTTAAATAACTGTGGGTTGGTCCGAGCTTATTTTAACAGACCCTTAAAAGGGTATCTCTTGGTACACTCATTTCTTTCGGTCCCAATCACAAACCTTCTACACTAGGTTTTCTTGCATAATAATTGAGATATGTCTAATCTAGGTTACGTTATGTCCACTGTACCCCAGACTCTTTTCAAGGAAGATGGTCCCTCAGAGCTGTCTCAGGTGGTTGTGGGGGTTTAAAATGATTTCTAAGACTGTAAAACATTTTGCAGTTGAAGCGGTTGTTTGTTGTAGTTCCTCTTCCCCGAAGTTAATATTCAGAGTAGATTAAAGACAGTGGTCCCTTGGGGAGGCTTGCTGGGAGCTGAGTTAAATCAGTAAGGCAGTCTGCCCTGAAAGGCCCTGAGGTTAGAGGCAGGAGCTATTATATATTTTCTTGTTCACA
>NW_023187011.1:0-1141 GCF_002007445.2 Ailuropoda melanoleuca | reverse complement strand
CCCTTTCTGAATACCCAAAATCCCAGGTGAGGGCTCCGATTGGCTCAGTGTGGGTCTCACGACTTCCCTGGCACGAGAAGTTGAAGCAGAGGTCCCGCCATGTGGAATCATGGCAGTTCTGCTGCTACGGTTCAAAGAACAAGGGTTTACTTCTCCCTGAAATGGGTAGAGAGTGGGTGGGTTGGGAGATGTCATGTAAATAAGATACTTGATATTCTATACACCACCAATATCTGTGTGAAGCCTCCAGAAAACACTAAATCAACTCCCAGTACGGCCCTATCTTTGTCCACAGCAACAGTAACAATAATCAAAACAAACATAACAGAAGGATTGGTAGCTCTTCTCCTTGTCCACCTCTAATCACAAGATTCAGTTTATTTAAAAACAAAGTTAACATGGACAGAGGGAAAAGTCTCAACATCCTAAAACTACCGCAATTGAATTTTCAAGATTGAAAGCAATTGTTCCGGATCTGAAAGATAATAGAATCTGGGAACTCTGTCTACATATGAATGGAGGCATGGCTGTTTTGAATGTCTAAATAAGTCACTGTACCAGAATAATCACAAAAACTATTCTGATTGCCTGTGAAAGAGAGAAATTCGATTTATTTATTCAAAACATTTAGAACCTCTATCTCCAATTATTTTAGGCTAAAATGTGTGCTTGTGTTTCTCTTTCAAATTTAAATTATGTGGACAATTGCATCCATTCTAGGCTTTACACTATCGATGATGGTTAATATTATGTGTCATTTTGACTGGGCTAAAGGATGCCCAGATGGCTGGTAAAGCATTACTTCCCCCTAAGTCTGTGAGGGTGTTTCCAGAAGAGATTAGCATTTGAATTAGTAGACTAAGGAAAGAGGATCACCTCATCAACGTGGTGGGCAGCATCCAATTCACGGAGGGGCCTGACAAACAAAAAAGCCAAGGAAGGAGGGGAGAATTTTCTCTTNTCTTTATGCTGAGACATCCATCTTTTCCTGTCCTCAGACATCAGTGCTCCTGGGTCTCAGGCTGAATTACACCACTGGCTTTCCTGGTTAAGCGTGCAGATGGCAGATCGTGGGACTTCTCGGCCCTTTTAATTGCATAAGCCAATTCCTATAGCAAATTTCCCCTCACATATATTTATA
>NW_023187010.1:0-815 GCF_002007445.2 Ailuropoda melanoleuca | reverse complement strand
GTAAAATCAGTTTGTTCTCTATAGTTAGGAGTCTGTTTCGAGCCTGTTTCTTGGTTTGTCTCTCTTTTTCCCTTGCTCATTTGTTTTGTTTCTCAAGTTCCACAGTGAAACTTGGAGTGAAATCATATAGTATTTATCTTTCTCTGACTCATTTCACTTAGCATTATACCCTCTAGCTCTATCCACGTCATTGCAAATGGCAAGCTTTCATTCTTTTTTATACCGAATAATATTCCCTTATATATATCTTATATATATATTATGTATGTGTATATATATATAATATATAATATAATATATACACACACACACACCACATCTTCTTGTAGGATATTAATGAGAGTGGGTTGGTGGGAGAATAAACACAGCGNTAAACACAGCTAGTGGATTTCTTTGATTTTTAATTAAGTGTATTGTCAAGATTTTGGAACATTAAAACATAATTTCTGCAGGACCAGTAGTAGATTTATTCCACACACTGGATTTACAAATAGAGAATAAACTCTTAAAAATTAGGGAGCTTTTGATGTTCATTTGAAAGTTCAGTGTAGCCTATACTAACCCAAATAAAATAAGGAATATGATAAGTGAGATTACACATAAAAATCCTTTCTTAAGGATTGAGAGATGAATAAACTCTAAGACAGAATAAAAGCTGATAAAATGATACATTAAGTATATAGATGTATGTTAGTATATATGTATACATATATATTTCTATATTCTTCTCTCTCTCTCTCTCTATATATATATATATATTTCTGTTTATTTTGATTTATATATTATTGCTGAGGTATTTCCTTAGTCCTCTGTTC
>NW_023187009.1:0-1737 GCF_002007445.2 Ailuropoda melanoleuca | reverse complement strand
AGTGCCAGGGGTTGACTGCAAATAGGTACAAGGGAACTTTTCAAACTGCACACTCTAAATAGATGAATTGTAAGTAACTTATACTCCAGTAGAATATAGAAAAATATTATTGCAGAAAGCCATTTATGCAAATAGCTTCCCCCCCGACCAGCACTCTTAAAAAAGTGTTCTAGCTCTAATTGTTTCTCCTGCTTCTTGGTGGCTGCATATGGCGGCATGAATTTTGGTGGCTTACTTACAGAACTTTCAATACCTGTGCTTGTGAACTCTGAAATGCAGTTGAGCAAACCTGTCCTGGTGGTATTTGGGTAAAATGGGGATTAGAAACTTAAATTCAGATCAGACTTGATTACTTTAAGAACTATTAAAAAAAACTTCAGTTTATGTCATAAAAAATTCATCTGAAATTCTAACCAGCGTTCTCTCTAGCAAAAATTACGTGCTTGTTTATGTGCGTCTCTGTAGATTCTGTAATGCCCTCCTCCCCTCGTGCCCTCGTTTAATGTGTTGGTGAAGAGAATGATTCCCATCTGTTTCTACAAATGGCCACATTTTAAGCTTCTGGAGAATAAATGAAGAGAATTATAAATGCTTTCTATTGAATGCCAGTATTTTGGCTACTCTGTGGTTGATGGTTATGGTTAGAGAATATTCTAGAGGTCCAGGGCTCAACATTGAGAAGAAATAGTAAACTTTTTGTGTTTTGGGCAAGGAAGTGTTGGAAGAAAATAGGAGTTGGATCAATGCTTATGAGAAATAGTAATTTTTGTCTTGATTTCCTTGAATCTTTTTCTTTCTTTCTTTCTCTTACTTTCTGTCTTTCTTCCTGTCTTCTACACACACACATGCACACACACACACACACACACACACACACCCGTTCATCACAGTTGTGACATTTGGTGCCAGAAATGGAGAGAGCAGATAGAAGTAAAAAACAAAAACAAAAACCCACAAAAACCAAAGGCGTAACTTGAAATGAAGTGTTTCTACTTCCAGGATTTTATCCTCAGGAAAAATTATTACATGAGCAGAGTTTAAGCTGTAAGGTTTTCCCATCTCACTGTTGCATGTAATGGTGGAAAGCTGTAAACAATTTAAATGTCACATAGGGATTTTATTTAATAAACTACTGTGATTTTATATAATGGAATAGCGTGCGGCCATTAAAAAGCCATTCTTGTAGAAGAATATTTACAGGACATGGATAAATGTTACTCTGCTGAGTACAAGGTGGATTTAGCCTCCATGACTGTGGTGGGCCCTTGGCAGGTCTACCATGGGACCAGTAATGCTCTAACAAACAGAAGACCAAACCTGTCACTGTGATGCAGCAAAGAATTTCTTTCCATATTTTAGGATGGACCCATGATGCAACTCCCAAGGCCAGCAACCCTCTACCACTCACCTCTCCAGGTGGGACCCATGAAGCAATAGATCCTATCACCTGAGATCTGTGACACATCCCCACCCTAGACTGACTGAATCAGAACCTGCATTTTAACAGGAGTCCCAGGTGGTTCCCGTGCACATAAAGCGAAAGAAGCCTTTCTTTAACCTGATTCTGGGAGGGCTGCACAGACCACCAAACCTTGGGTGCCTTCGGAGAGCTGTACGATCTCTTCTGTCCTTGGTTTTGTGAGTAAGTGCACTGCCTGATTTGCTGGTTTGGAAGCCAGTCTCAGTGAAAACAACATTAATGGAGCTCGAGACGCTGTTTTCTTAAGAACAGACCAG
>NW_023187008.1:454-1600 GCF_002007445.2 Ailuropoda melanoleuca | reverse complement strand
AGATGATGATCGTTGATATTTCCCTGGACTCTGTGGGGTCTCAGAGAGCACTATGGGGCACTCTCCTCAGGTCCGCGACCACTTTCCCTCATGTTTCCCTATTCACGAAGGGANATTCACGAAGCGTGATGATAGTGCTAACACGGTCCCTGTACGGTGTTGTTTCTGACGGACGTGTTTGGGCCTTTTCGTTCCATTGCCGCCACCAGATTTGACAGGATTTCCCCAAGGAACAAACATTTCGTTGGAAGCGGGTTTTGGCCGAATTGTCTTTCTCAGTGCTGTGTTCGTCGTGTTTCACTCACGGTACCAAAGCACCTTGATTCCTGTTCCACCTTCCATAAGGCCGTCGTGATTTCAAGTGCTTTCCCCTCACACTATGTTTCTCGGTTCTAAGGGCTGGATCCTCCCCAGGCCCTACACCCAATGTGGAATCGAGGTCCCCAGTGAAAAGGCTGCTATTCGCTGGAGGTGTTTTCCTGGACACTCTGCTTTATTACCAATGAGAAGTGCGCTGAGTCCTTGAAAATCCTGAAGGTTTTCATTCATGCTCCCTGACTCACTAGAGATGATGATCGTTGATATTTCCCTGGACTGTGTGGGGTCTCAGAGACCACTATGGGGCACTCTCGTCAGGCTTCCATGACCACTTTCCTCATGTTTCCCTATTCACGAAGCGTGATGATAGTGCTAACACGGTCCCTGTACGGTGTTGTTTCTGACGGACGTGTTTGGGCCTTTTCGTTCCATTGCCGCCACCAGATTTGACAGGATTTCCCCAAGGAACAAACATTTCGTTGGAAGCGGGTTTTGGCCGAATTGTCTTTCTCAGTGCTGTGTTCGTCGTGTTTCACTCACGGTACCAAAGCACCTTGATTCCTGTTCCACCTTCCATAAGGCCGTCGTGACTTCAAGGGCTTTCCACTCACACTTTGTTTCTTGGTTCTAAGGGCTGGATCCTCCCCAGGCCCCTACACCCAATGTGGAATCGGGGTCCCCAGTGAAAAGGCTGCTGTTCGCTGGAGGTGTTTTCCTGGACGCTCTGCTTTATTACCAATGAGAAGGGCGCTGAGTCCTCGAAAATCCTGAACCTTTTCATTCATGCTCCCTTACTCACGAGAGATGATGATCGTTCATATTTCCCCA
>NW_023187008.1:218-328 GCF_002007445.2 Ailuropoda melanoleuca | reverse complement strand
GTATCTGAGGGACGTGTTTTGGGCCTTTTCGTTCCATTGCCACCAGCAGTTTTGACAGGATTTCCCAGGAAGCAAGCATTTCGTTGGAAGCGGTTTTTGTGCCGAATTGT
>NW_023187008.1:0-171 GCF_002007445.2 Ailuropoda melanoleuca | reverse complement strand
TTCGTCGTGTTTCACTCACGGTACCAAAGCACCTTGATTCCTGTTCCACCTTCCATAAGGCCGTCATGAATTCAAGGGCTTTCCCCTCACAATTTGTTTTTTGGTTCTAAAGGCTGGATCCTCCCCAGGCCCCTACACCCAATGTGGAATAGGGGTCCCCAGTGAAAAGGC
>NW_023187007.1:614-2995 GCF_002007445.2 Ailuropoda melanoleuca | reverse complement strand
TGAATCAATTTTTGCTCAAATAAACCCTTAAGATTTTTAATATGCCTCACTTTATCTTTTAACAAATCTCTTGCTCTGACCTCTCAAATGAAACATAGCTTCCTTCACTGTGTTTTATCTTAGTAGATACAGCCTAGCATCTTCACAATTTAAAGTAGTCTATACTAGTTAACCAAAACCAATCCTGGATGAGCAGACTATCTTACATATAGTTTATATCTACTAACTAATTTCTTAAAGTGGAGAGAAATAATTAATATTTATTAAGATATTAATGATTATGAAACAGTATACAATGAAAGGTAGGTCTATTTTCTAACACACTCCTCCCCTCCAGAGATTAGTTGTCATCTGTGCAGCTTTCCAGAAATTATGTTAATAAGTACTTATGAAGTGACTGAATAAGCAGTTTTGTAACTGAATAGTTACTAGACTCCAAGTCTCTTTCTAGGTGCAGGGAGTAAGGTATAAACAAAAACGAGGTTGCTAACTTAGTTGCTCCCACTAGAACTGAGACCCTAGTGGAATGAGAAAAATAATATGTACATAAATTGATACATACGTATCATTTCTGAAAGTTCTGTCATCTTTTAAAAGAAGAGTAAAAAAAGAGAAGTCACAGACAAAAGAGTTGTTATTTTATAGAGAGTTTGAGAAGGTAACATCTGAGCAGATACCAGATTTAAACGGAGGAAGGAAAAACATAGATATCTGGTAAGGGCCTACCAGGCAGAGAACAGCCAGTGTGCAGGCCTTCAGAGGGCCCCATCCAGTATTTAAGAAACTGTCAAGAGACCATTGTGACTATAGTGGAGACAGCAAAACAAGAGAGTGGTAGAGGCTAAGGCCAGAGAAATAACAAGGGACAATATCATGTCAGGGAAACAGCTGAGACTATGGGTCTTATTCTGAGAAAAATCAGGATTGGGGTGGCACTGGGGGTCTTAAGGGAGAATTAATATGACCTAACTTAAATTTTTAAAGGCTCACTCAAATTGTTGTGTTGCGAATAGACTGGTNTTTTTTTTTTTTTTAAGATTTTATTTATTCGACAGAGAAAGAGACAGCCAGCGAGAGAGGGAACACAAGCAGGGGGAATGGGAGAGGAAGAAGCAGACTCATAGCGGAGGAGCCTGGTGTGGGGCTCGATCCCATAACGAAGGGATCACGCCCTGAGCCGAAGGCAGACGCTTAACAACTGCATCACCCAGGCGCCCCAAATCCTCTGTATTCTTGAACCAATCCCCTTTGTGTCGTCAGAGATCTTCTCTCATTAATTGCATGTCCCTTCTTCCTCTTTACAGGCTCCCTCCCTTCAGCTAAATATGTGCACCATATTTTAAAAATCACCATCATTTTTTAAAAAATCAGTGAAAATATACTTTTCTTAACTCTGTCTTATCTTACTAGGTATAGGCGAGTATCATCACAGGGTAGCCACAAAAAAAAAAAAAAAAAAAAAGAATAGTCTAGACTGGCTCACAGCTGGTTAAACAAACAAATCTTGAATGATCAGACTCATTTTTATTTACTGTTTTTTTTTTCTATTAACTTTGAGAAACTTTTTTCTATTGACTTGGAGAGAAATGAAGTAGTCNTGGGGCTCGATCCCATAACGCCGGGATCACGCCCTGAGCCGAAGGCAGACGCTTAACCGCTGTGCCACCCAGGCGCCCCTGGTATTAGACATTTTAAGTTTGCAATATCTAGTAGATATCCAAGATGGAAGAAATTAAGGCATATGCTTGCTAAAGACGAGTCTATTAGAGAAGGGGAAATGATGACATCAGACAGAGAGACGTTAAGCAGGAAGGAGCAGGATCCAATGCAAACATGGAGACAATTTTCAGAGTGGAAGACAGACAGTTGTTCACCTAGTTACATTCAGGAAGATGAGGTAAATGGGCACAGACAAGTAGGTGGGTAACCAGGTTGGCAGAAATCAGTGTGAAGTTTCTTCTAGCTGCTTCTATTTTCATAATGAAATGGAAAAGAAAATCTTCTTTCAATAAATTAGTGAATCCCTTTCTAATCCCTTGCTTGAAACCTTCCATCGACTTTCCCTCACCATTGGAATAACAGTCAAACATTTTGTCACAGCCCCCAAGGCCCCACAGGACCTGGCCCTCACCTCACCTACCTCTCTCCATTGCCCAAAGTGTTTCAGCCACAGGGGCCTTATTTCCATGCCTCAGACATGTACAAGACAAACTCATACAGGCCTTGGGTTCTCTGACTTGGATACTCTGTCTGGGACACATAAAGAGATACCCTAACCCTCCCAACTATGGCTAATCCTTATCACATAGGTCTCACCTCAGAAGTCCCCTCCCCAGGCCTCTCTCAGCATCCCACCTAAAGTGGGATAGGCTGGTGATGGG
>NW_023187007.1:0-250 GCF_002007445.2 Ailuropoda melanoleuca | reverse complement strand
GGTGTTCAATGAGTATTTCCTGATGAACGTATTTGGAAAATTAAATGAAAAAATGCATGTAGGGCACACAACAGAGCACCTGGCACATAGTAAATCTCAGTAAATGTTAGCTGTTCCGGTGATGACGACAAAGACCAGCATGGCAACAAGCGCAGCTGTTAAAGGCAAATCCTCTGTACTCTTTTTTTTTTTTAAGATTTTATTTATTCGACAGAGAGAGAGACAGGCAGCGAGAGAGGGAACACAAGCA
>NW_023187006.1:343-567 GCF_002007445.2 Ailuropoda melanoleuca | reverse complement strand
CATCCACTCAAACATCCCTCCCTCCCTCCTTCCTTCTGTCACCTTTCTTTCTTTTTCTTTTTCTTTTCTTTCTTTCTTTCTTTCTTTCTTTCTTTCTTTCTTTCTTCCCCTTTCTTTCTTTCTTTTTTCTCTTTCTTTCTTTCTCTCTCCCCCCTTTCTTCTTTCTTTCTTTCTTTCTTTCTTCCTTCCTTCCTTCCTTCCTTCCTTCCTTCCTTCCTTCCTTT
>NW_023187006.1:0-280 GCF_002007445.2 Ailuropoda melanoleuca | reverse complement strand
TTCCTTCCTTTTTTCCTTCCTTCCCTCCCTCTATCCATCCACCCACCCATCTACTCAAACATCCATCCTTCTATCTATCATCCATCTATCTCTATCTATGTATCTATCATCTATCTATCTATCTATCTATCTATCTATCTATCTATCTATCTATCATCTATCTATCTATCTATATTTCAACTTCTGAAACTGTACAGTAAGTACTAGTATGGTATTAAGGCACTATATTTGTGGTAATTTGTTACAGCCACAATGGGGAACTACTGAAATACATAATTTA
>NW_023187005.1:0-550 GCF_002007445.2 Ailuropoda melanoleuca | reverse complement strand
GTACCCCAGAGTCTTTCTTCTTCCTAGTACTGCAAGTGAAGTGTGATTTTTCTGCAGAACTCTGCAGGGGCTGTTTCCTTCAAGACCTCTAACAGCTTTGTCTTATAATGCATTCAATATTTAGANCCTCTAACAGCTTTGTCTTATAATGCATTCAATATTTAGATGGATATGGCTGGTGGAAGAATGGCACTTCTTTGCTAGCTAAGTAAGTACAGAGTATATAGGTAGTTCTCAGGTCTGGCTTGATTCCAGAAAAGGCATTTTGTATTCGTCTGTCCATAGTACCCATTCGACAAACACTTACTGAGCTTGTGATGTGCTGCGCACTGTGCTTGATTTGGGAAGTACCAAGATTAGGGGCTCGTTGTGTAGCTGGATTGACCTATTGCATAATTACTGTTGGGGAAAAGCTATTGCTCTTGTCACATGTGGAGTGATGTTTTGAATTTGTCCAACATAAGGCTGTCCTAGGAGTGATATCATCCGAATGTACACAGTAATAGGAGAGTGTATTTGGTGAGTTGATCCTAATCCTAATTTCTCATTA
>NW_023187004.1:9239-9642 GCF_002007445.2 Ailuropoda melanoleuca | reverse complement strand
CTTCACTAGTGAGAGGGTATCCCCATCTCTCCCTCCCACTCATCTGATCCTTCACTTCCTAGCTCCTACTCGTTTTTCCATTCTCCTACCTGATACCTCAGTTGCCCTGTGATGACTATCAAAAAAAAAAAAGGGGGGAAATTCTGCTAGGGTAGCTACCATTCACATATTTTGCTTCCCAGAAGGCAGTCTCTCAGAGTCTACAGGGTTTCCAGATACTTTACTACAAGAATCCAGGAACTCGGGACACCTGGGTGTCTCAGTCGGTTAAACGTCTGTCTTCAGCTCAGGTCATGATCCCGGGGTCCTGGGATTGAGTTCCACATCTCTCACTCTGCCTGCCTCTCCCCTTGCTTGTGTGCTCTTTCTCTCTCTCTCTCTCTCTCTCTCTCTCTCTCTCTCT
>NW_023187004.1:0-1767 GCF_002007445.2 Ailuropoda melanoleuca | reverse complement strand
TGGTGATGGGTAGTAAGGAGGGCACGTATTGCATGGTGCACTGGGTGTTATACGCAACTGAGGAATCATCGAACTTTACATCAAAACCCAGGGATGTACTGTATGGTGACTAACATAATATAATAAAAAAATATTATTATAAAAAAAGAAAAGTAATTGCATAGTTTCTATTTATAAAATGTATTAGTTATTTATGTAAACTTGCACAAGGTAATGGAGATACAGAAGGAAAAATAAGATGAGATCAGCTATCAGGAAATGATAAGCAAGTCTTTTAAACCACAAATAATACAGTCTATAGAAGCAATATGGTTATGGACACAGTCTCATCTTGAAAAAACACCAATAATTATCAAATAAAAAACTGAACTTCTTTATATTGTTGCTGCTTCTAATTAGAACATGTTTCTCCTCCAGATTTTAATCAGGGCTTTCTTCAGTGCAAATTTGACATCCTTATTCCTCAAACTGTAGATCAGGGGATTGAGCATGGGTACCACATTAGTATAGAAAACTGAAGAAACTTTCCCCTGCTCCATAGATCCAGGAGAAGAATATTTAAGATACATGAATGCCGCTGACCCAAAAAAAAGAGAAAGAGCAATGATGTGAGAGCTGCACGTACTGAAGGCTTTTGATCGTCCTTGAGCAGATTTGATATGAAGAATGCTAGAGAGGATGAAGACATAAGAAATCAGGATGGTAAAACTGGGTACTGTGATATTAATTCCCACCACTATCAGAACTACTACCTCATTGACATAGGTGCTGGTGCAAGAGAGCTGGAGAAGAGGAAGGATGTCACACAGGTAATGGTTGATGATATTGACACTGCAGAAGGTTAGTCTAAGCATGCACCCCGTGTGGGCAGAGGCTCCAGCAAAGCCCATCATATACGCAGCAACAGTTAGCAAGGAACACACCTGATGGGACATGGTGACCCTATACAGCAATGGATTACAGATGGCCACATAGCGGTCATAGGCCATTGAGGTCAACATGTAGCATTCCGAGATGACAAAAAAGAGAAAGAAAAACAGCTGAGTCATGCACCCGACATAGGAGATGATATTCTCCCTTGATACAAAGTTCATCAGCATCTTGGGAGTGAAAACAGAAGAGTAACAGAGATCAATGAAGGACAGGTTGAAGAGGAAGTAGTACATAGGGGTGTGGAGGTGAGAGCTGAGACCAATGAGAAGGATCAAGCCAAGGTTGCCCACCATGGTGACCACGTAGATCATCAGAAACAGGGTAAAGAGGGGTTGCTGGAGCTCTGGGCGGTCTGTTAATCCAGCAAGAAGAAATTCAGTCACTAAGGAGTCATTTCTAACCAATGTTCTCCTCTTTGGAAACCTGTGAGAACAGAAGAAAGTCCCATTAATAGAAGCCCCAGCTCTCTCCTTACACACTCTCATTTATAAGAAGACTCAAATCAGTGGAAATCAAATAAGTCTTTCTCTGCTTCACAGGGTCAGAGTGGACTGCCACACATGCCCCTCAACATTAAAATCACTCTGTCTTTTGTTGCTTGAGCTGCATGTGACAAACAACTGCTCCTGTCTTTACTAGAAGATACAGGGATGGAGTAGCTGAGGATGAAGGCTACCTGCTAGTGAGCTTCACTAGTGAGAGGGTATCCCCATCTCTCCCTCCCACTCAACTGATCCTTCACTTCCTAGTTTCTACTCATGTTTTCATTATTCTACCAGATACCTCAGTTCCCCTGTGATGACAGTCATGAAAGAGAGGATTCCTCTTGGGCAG
>NW_023187003.1:0-3508 GCF_002007445.2 Ailuropoda melanoleuca | reverse complement strand
CCACCTGTCCTGCCTGCCTCAGACCTTTGCACTTTCTGATCCCTCTGCCTGGAACATGTTGGCTCTTACAATGGTGGGCTCTTTTATTCTCAGTGGTCTCAGCTTAAATATCTCCTCCTTAGAGAGGTCTTTCTTGACCTCATCTTCCTTCTGTCACATCATCTTGTCTTATTTTACCCAAATTACTTAAATTATCCTGTTTGTTTCATTGTTAATTATTCTTCTGTTTCCAGTAAAATGCAAATGTCGTAAGAGTTGAGTCCTGAATAGTCTTGGCCGCTGCCCTATCTCTAGCACCTAGGGCATCCTCTGATTCAGAGAAACTGCCCAATAAATATTTGTTGAATGGTTTAGCTGAACGAAATGGTCAGCAGGAATTGATTTGAAGTAAGAGTTTCTCTGAAATTATAACTCTTTAATGCCGTTGTGGATGTACTACTGGGTTTTACTCATCTGCAAAAAATCCCTGGGCTATTCAGAGTGGATTCTTCAGTATGAGGGATGGGTTTCAAGGCTTTGGTGTCCACCATGCTCTCCGCGTAACAACTCAAGGACTTTCTCATTTTTATTTTGCAGTTGCTCAACTGTCACCCAATTTCCATTTTGGCTAAAAACTCCCATCAGATTTATTCTTTCAAAAGGTTCTGGAATGATCACCAAGTTTCTGAAGCTATTGATGCTTCTTTTCCCTCCCTCCACTTCAAAGTATTATTTCATTTTAATTAAGTTCATTAATTATTTTATTTTATTTTTCAATATTTGATGTCCTAAATCCTTCTTTTTCCCAAATATAGAGTGGTAGAGAGATGACTCCCAGCTCAACTCTGAAGTATATCCAACAAATTAGTGGGGCTCGCCTGCCAAGTGTTTATTTTTAGGAGGAAGTAATCTCTGTGATCATGGGAGCCATATCTCTCCAGTTCACCAGGTTATCCCCAGTGCCTAGAATGCGAAGATCTGACATGAAGGAGTAGGGTGCTGGAGGACTGGCAGTGGGGAGACAGACACACAAGCCTGGCCAGGAACAAAGATTTCCTCTTAGAGAGAGGAGTGATTCAAGAAATGATGGGTGGTCTGCCTTTTGAACTGGTCTCCAACCCCATGGACTCCTATAGGAATTTAGGTGGAGAGAGAGCTAGAAATAAAAATGAAAAGAGTGGTTTTCAAAGTTGTCCACACTAAAGATGAGACACACGGTTTTAGTGGTTGGGTATCCTTTTAACAGAAAAAAGGGGTCCAGGCCTTCTCCTGTGTCTCACAAAGTCTTCTAGTATCTCTAAGGCTCCAGTGGACCTGCATCAGTCGGTCTAAAATGTGCAGTGGTGTCCATCAGAGAGGGGCCGGGGTAGAAAAGAGGGAAACTGAGTGGCTGTGATAAGGTTGTTGATCGGCTTGCTCTGGAGCCTCTGTAAGACATCGCCTGGGGTCCCCAGACAGGGCTAGCAGAAACTTGGCAGAGATTCCGTTTCTTGAATAGCTAGCAAGGTTCAGATAACTCAACACTTTTGATACACTTTACTTCTGGAATTTTCCCTTTGGGAAGAGGTCTCTGATTGGATTGTGTAACTCATAAATTTTGTTTTACGGTCAACTGCACTGGAGTGCACTGTACCATAACTCAAGTGCTGCCTAATGCAATCTGAATGGCACTATGGCACATTAATGACATCTGTTCCTCGGCACCTTCCCTCAGCTAAGACTGCAATGACGACCCCAGGTGAAGAACAGGACCCACAATTACAGTCCTCTTCTTGGTCACAGAATCCAGGGAGGGTTCCAGAGCAAGGCAGTTCACGACCTACTGATAAAGTGAGTGGAATGACCACAAGAGCTCAGAGACGTTGGGTATAATCTAGAAAAACAAATAAACAAAAATGTCCGCCAGCATGTTCAAATGTGAAGGGAAAGGCTATTATTGTATCCTCAAGCATGAGCTTGGCCAAGATGCAGATATGATCCTTTCATCAGAAGCACCACCAAGACATACACCAAAATGTAATAAATGCATCCTCTATCCCGTCAATCCCACATGGATGGATTTATCCTAAAGATTGTCACACACATAGGAAGAGACGTATTCTCTCCCGTAGAGCTGATTATAAGTATGGAAAAGTGAAGAAACTTAAATCAATACTGGATGGTTAACTAGATGATGGCAGATCCAGACACTAGCTGTTTAAAACAGTGATGTAGCTTGACATTTATTGATTTACAAAAAAGTCTATACGACCCTGCAGAGTGAAGAAAGCGAGTTACAGAAAGGAATGTACCACTCCGTTTCTAGCAAATTGTGTAGCGCATCCCTGGGTGTAGTCATGCCCAGACAGAGCCCTGGAACTCCATGCACCAAGATGGTGACTGTGGTTTTCTCTGGATGGTGAGATTTGAGGGTGATTGGATTTTTTTACTTAAAAAAGCTGAACAAAAGTGGAACCGCTTTATTTTTAAAGAAATACATCTCCTTAAAAAAACAGGCAAAAAATCTAAACAGTCATGTGCCCAATATTCCAGAGCCTGGAGGATTGGCTGGGATGGTTGAGAAAGGAAGAACCTACAATGTGGATGTCCTAAAGTACCCTCGAAAGACAACCGGCCAGTTTGGTGGACAGAGAAGCTACACTACAGTCATAGCGACAAGTGAACAGGGGGCCAGGTGTGGCTTTACGACCAGGTCATACCAACAACCTGAGGGCTTGTATTAAGCCACGACTCAGATATCAACTATCACATATAAAACTATTGTGGTGTAGCCTGAGCTGTTTTGGAAAACAGCGAGTACCAAGCAAAGCTGAGCTCTCAGGACAACCTCTTGTCCCAAAGGCCAATCGATCGGACGTTTTTCCTCATGTCTGTCATGGTAGGACTTTCTAAAAAATGAAAGTACTGAGTCTTGAATAACAGAAACTCAGGTGGATCCCAGAGGAAAAACAAAAGACAAAGCCCCTACTCTTCTGACAGCAACTCTTCAGGGAGGCTGGTCTGCACCTGCTGGGACAGGCGTCCTGTGTGGCTGCATCATAGCGCTCCCCACATTTCAATTCTTACTTGTTGCCAGTCTCCCTGCTTGGCTCTGCAAACCCAGAGGGAATGAGCAGCACCGGACAGGTCCACAGCTGCACCCTCAGAGCTCAGAATAGTGCTGGCACAGAGTACGTGTTCAGGAATGATGCTGGATGGAAAACATAGAGGGAGCAAGAGAGGAAGCCAGAGAGGCAAGGGCACCTGGGCTCTCCGAAGTCAGAAGAGGATTTAGCTGCTAATCTCTACTGTTCTCCACCTGCTCAAGGAGAAGTGTCAGCACACATCTCAGCAATAGACATCTCTCTTAGGATTCAGAACGTGCACCTCCAGGTCCTGACCCCTATTTAAAGAAAAAGGTTGGGGCACCTTCGTGGCTCAGTTGGTTGAGCGTCCGACTCTTGGTTTCAGCTCAGGTCATGCTTTCAGGGTTGTGAGATCGAGCCCGGTGTCAGGCTCTGTGCCCAGTGTGGAGTCTGCTTGTCCCTCT
>NW_023187002.1:904-1108 GCF_002007445.2 Ailuropoda melanoleuca | reverse complement strand
CTAAACAGAAGGGGGAGGGAGCCGCCGTGTCAGGGCGCCGGGAAGCAGTAGCCACCTGCACAGGGGAGCAGGCGGACTCACGGACGGCACCCGCGAGACAGCAGACTTAGAACGCAAGCTCCAGGAGCGTGTGCGCAGGGCGGCTGGCGGGCCACCTGCACCGGGGAGCGGGCGGACCGCGGACCTCCACTCTGGAAACAGCAG
>NW_023187002.1:0-790 GCF_002007445.2 Ailuropoda melanoleuca | reverse complement strand
GCTGGCGGCTGGAGGGCCACCTGCACGGGGGAGCAGGCGGACTCGCGGTCAGCACCCGCGAGACACCAGACTGAGACGGGGAGCTCCGGGAGCCCGTGTGGGGTGCTGGCGACTGGCGGCTGGCGGGGTTGGAAACACAAAGGACAGAGACGCGCCAGCCCTGGAAGTGAGGGCTGGGACGCCGGGTGTGGGGCGCACAGCCCGGGATGCTACAGGGTTGAGCAGCACCAACAGAAACACAGTTAAAGTGGCCAGAACATCAGTGGAGAATGATCTGCGATTCCTCTGTTCTGAGATAGAGGCTGAATTTCAGCCGCTGCTGCTCTGACTCTCAGAAGAGGCATAGCAGCAGGCGGACTCGCGGACGGTACCCGCGAGACAGCAGACTTAGAACGCGAGCTCCAGGAGCACGCGCGCAGGGCGGCTGGCGGGCCACCTGCACCGGGGAGCGGGCGGACCGCGGACCCGCACTCTGGAAACAGCAGACTGAGTCCGTGAGCCGGGAGCGTGTGCCACCAAGCATCTCACGGAGCTCCGGAGCTCCGGTGTGCTCACTGGATCGAGGTTGAGATCGGGAGCTCCGGGAGCGTGCGCAGGGCGGNCGGGGCGGCTGCCGGCTGGAGGGCCACCTGCACGGGGGAGCGGGCGGACTCGCGGTCAGCACCCGTGAGACACCAGACTAAGACGGGGAGCTCCAGGAGCCCGCGCGGGGCGGCTAGCGACTAGCGGCTGGCGGGGTTGGAAATACAAAGGACAGAGACGTGCCGGCCCTGGAAGTGAGGGCTGGGAC
>NW_023187001.1:0-1285 GCF_002007445.2 Ailuropoda melanoleuca | reverse complement strand
TTGTAGCTCCCTGTGTGGTCATTTGAGTAAAATTTTAGAGTGGTATAGCCCTAATATTTCTCCATAAATAGTTGTACTTGCTTCTTTCTTGATCTCTGATGATTTTTTCCTCAATCATACAAGATTAGCTATGAATGTATTCATAATTGAAATATATATTGAACCAGAACTGTTATGCATTGTGGCCAAAGAATTTCAGCTTATCTATTCCATCAAAATATCAGAAATTAGTCATCAATGTACATTTTATTAAAGTTCTATGGTAGAGATAAAAAATTTTTACATCACGAGTTCCTTATCTTCCAAGATTTTTCCTCTCATCTGCCATACAGTTCCTATTTTTCTGATACTGCATTACTCAGAACCACATTTTGCTAGTTCTTATTCATAGTCAGGTCAGTCTGACCTTCCCACAGACTTTTCAAACACATTATTTTTTGGGGCAAGAAAATTTTTCTTTTTCTCAGGTTCTGCCTGATATTCATATGATATTCAGCTTCTCACTTATAATGACAGTGGAGAAAGCAAATCTATCAAACAAACAAAAATTTGAGGTGAAATTTAAACATTTAATTGTATAGAATAATATCATAGTTACTTAGTCTCTAAAATTCCTACTTATTAATACTTTTTTGATATTTTCTAGAAACAAATTATCATATTTTAGAAGACACCACTTTGGATATTGCTAATAATTACATTAGACATAAATTACCTTGCTTAAAAAATATTGTATGTGTCTTGTCAATACATAGATTGATCTTTTAATAATGCCTTATTTTTTGGATAGGGATATTTATAATTTTTAGTGCATTGCTTGGCATCTTTTGTCATTTTTAGGTGTTTTATTTTTCTCATTGTTTATCTTACTTCCTACTACATGTCAAAGGTATAACTCTTTTTTCTGAAAATCAAATCTCAGCCTTTCCTTGTATTTTTTCCTTTCACTGTTTTCTCTGGATGGCTTACTGTTAACTATTTTATGCCTGCCACCTACTTGTAAACTAACTTTCAGTCTAAGTATCATCTCATTCTCTGATATCGTTGACTACCTGATATAAATTACACAATCTCTCATGTCACTGTCTATCACATTCCTGTATTTATTTTCTTCATAGAATTGATCAGAGTGTAACAGTGCTTGGGACATATTAGATGCTAAATAAATATGTTTAATAAAGTAAAAAACAGGGCATGCTTTCCCAAATTTCTATGACATTTTCAAATTAGGATATACTAGTGATCCTTAGAAAACCTTTTTGCCCAAAATACTTTTAAAACTATC
>NW_023187000.1:394-1283 GCF_002007445.2 Ailuropoda melanoleuca | reverse complement strand
GTAAATACCCAGTAATGCAATGGCTGGATCATAGGGTAGCTCAATTTTTAACTTTTTAAGGGACCTCCACATAAGAGAGGGATTTTATCCTGGTGGGCCTGGCCTGATTAGTGAGCTCTCAAAAGCCCTGAGCACTTCCTGGAGAAAAAGATTCAAAGATTGAGCATTTGAGGTGAGGGAACTTCTACTGTCCTCCAGATTGAAGTGCTGGTACCCTGGTACAGAATAGAGAACCCAGAAATGGACCCTCAATTCTATAGTCAACTAACCTTCGACAAAGCAGTAAAGAATATCCAGTGGAAATAAGACAGCCTTTTCAACAAATGGTGTGGGAAAATTGGACAGCCACATGCAGAAGAAAGAACCTGGACCACTCTCTTACACAATATACAAAAATAAACTCAAGATGGATGAAAGACCTAAATTTGAGACAGGAATCCATCAAAATCCTAGAGGAGAACACAGGTAGCAACCTCTTTACCTCTTTGACCTTGGCCACATAAACTTCTTGCTAGACACATCTCCAAAGGCAAAAGAAACAAAACCAAAAATGAGTTATTGGGACTTCATCAGGATAAAAAACTTTTGCACAGCAATGAAAACAGTCAACAAAACTAAAAAGCAACCTATGGAATTGGAGAAGTTATTTCCAAACGACTCATCAGATAAAGGACTAATATCCAAAATCTATAAAGAACTTATCAAACTCAACACTCAAAAGTCCAGTCTAGAAATGGGCAGAAGACATGAACAGACATTTCTCCAAAGAAGACATACAAATGGCCCACATACACATGAAAAAATACTCAACATCACTTGGAATCAGGAAAATACAGATTAAAACCACAACGAGATACAATCTCACACCAGTCAGAATGGCTAAAATTGG
>NW_023187000.1:0-176 GCF_002007445.2 Ailuropoda melanoleuca | reverse complement strand
GAAGCTAAACAGAAGGGGGAGGGAGCCGCCGTGTCAGGGCGCCGGGAAGCGGTAGCCACCTACGAGGGGGAGCGGACAGGCCGCGGACCCGCACGCTTGAGACACCAGGCTGAGAAGGGAGCTCCGGGAGCGCACGCGGGACGGCTGGCGGTTGGCGGGCCACCTGCACGGGGGAG
>NW_023186999.1:0-1402 GCF_002007445.2 Ailuropoda melanoleuca | reverse complement strand
GAAGAATGTTCCTTGTGGACTGGACAGGAATGTATATGTTGGTAGTTTGGGTGTATGTTTTATGGATATCTGTTCTAACTGCTTCATAGTGTCCACACCTACTCCTGTGTGGATCTTATGCCTCATTGTTTTATCCATTATTGAAAACAGAGTATTAAAGGCTCCAACTGTTATTATTGAATTGTGTATTTTTCTNACTTTCTATTTTTTAAAATTTCTTCTTTGATACAGTAATTATTTAGAAGTGTGTTAATATCCACATATTTGTGAATTTTCCAAATTTCCTTGTTAGTGATTTCTAATTCCACTGCTGTCAGGGAGCACACTTTGATTTCAATACCCCTAAATTTATTGAGATTTCTTAATGGTCTGACGTACGGTCTACCCTGAAGAATGTTCCTTGTGGACTGGACAGGAATGTATATGTTGGTAGTTTGGGTGTATGTTTTATGGATATCTCTTCTAACTGCTTCACAATGTCCACACCTACTCCTGTGTGGATCTTATGCCTCATTGTTTTATCCATTATTGAAAACAGAGTATTAAGGGCTCCAACTGTTATTATTGAATTGTGTATTTTTCCCTTCAAATCTGTCAGTTTTTCTTCGTGTGTTTTGGGGCTCTGTTAGGTACATGTTCAATTGATAATTGTCATTTCTTCCTGATGGATTGAACTTCTATCATTTTATTTTATACAATGTCCCACTTTTGTAACAATTTTGGTCTTAAGGGTGCCTGGGTGGCACAGCGGTTAAGCGCCTGCCTTCGGCTCAGGGTGTGATCCCGGCGTTATGGGATCGAGCCCCACATCAGGCTCCTCCACTATGAGCCTGCTTCTTCCTCTCACTCCCCCTGCCTGTGTTCCCTCTCTCACTGGCTGTCTCTATCTCTGTCGAATAAATAAATAAATAAAATCTTTAAAACAAAAACAATTTTGGTCTTAAAGTTAATTTTGTCTGATATTAATATAGCCATTCCACATACTTTTTGGTGACTGTTTGCCTGGTGTATCTTACTCCATCTTTTGAATTTTACCCTCTTTGTGTCTTTGAATCTACAGTCTGTCTCTGTAGACGCTGTATAGTTGGATTATATTTTCTAATCCGTTCTACCAACCTCAGTCTCTTGATTGGGTTGTTTAACTTACTTGTCTTTACTGTAGTGACTGCCCAGCCGGGAGCTACATCTGCCGTTTTACTGTGGTTTTCTATCTGTCCTGCGTTTCTCGTTCCTCTGGTCATCCATCACTGCTGCCTTTTCTGTTGAACAGATATGTCCTAGTGTATCTAGTGCTTCCTCCTTCCTGGAGTTTTTTTTGAGTCAATTTCTTCGTGGTTGCCCTGAGGAGGATTACATTTTTTCCCTTAGAAAAACCTAGTTCTTAGTAATACCAACTTAATTT
>NW_023186998.1:0-1339 GCF_002007445.2 Ailuropoda melanoleuca | reverse complement strand
GCAGGCTGGTTTTCACCAGGCGGCTGGTTTTCACCAGGCGGTAACTCCCGCAAACTTGATGTTAGAGCACGAAGCTGATGGTCAGCCAGACCCATGACAGCCCCCTGAGAGCTGCCACTGGGTTGCTCGCTCACGTGGGCTGCCTCGCTTCTCTGGGCTTCAGGGGCACAGAGACTTTCCATGACACTGGAACCCAGGATTGGAGCTGTTGTCTCTTCCAGGCCCCCAGACTTGGCAGTCTCCCCAGGAAATAAACGTCTGCCTCGGGTTTTCTTCCTTGGCCTCTAATCCCCTACAAAATAGTTGTTTGTGGAGTTTGTAGGCTAAAGCCCACGGAATCCTATTGAAACGCCTCCCTCTTACCAAGGAGAAGGTTACTCCTAGTGCACAGGACATACCCCTGAATACCCCAGATGATCCTTGTCAGTCCGTCCCCGATCCTCGGGGTAAAGGAAACCTCAGGTCCCGTCTCTGGGCAGCCCTCAGGAGCAAGTAAGATATGCTTTGCCCTAATCCTACAGCAGGTGTGTCGAGGACAGGGGCTGAGCCGTATTCGCCTTTCTATCCCAATAGACAAGGGGGCAGAGGAACAGACAAAGTATTTTCCGTGTCGAATGAATGAATGAATGAATGAATGAATGAATGACAGTTGCTGACACTTTCTACGGCACCTGTCCCATGCCAGGCACTATTCTGAGCATATTAATCCTCCTACTAACATATGAGATAAATAGTATTATCATCCTTACTTGACAGTGAAGAAACGGAGGCTCAGAGAGGTCACGTCACTTGCCCAAGGTCATCCATCTGGCAACTGAGAGAGAGAGCCAAGATTGAAATCCAGTCTGCATTTTTCTCTGCTGGGCATTAACGGGCATCAGATGCCTACCTAGTGAGGCTAGAGAGGTCCCTTCTAATGTGGGGTGGACGGCCTTGATCCTTTGGTAGGGGCAGGGGCAGGAAATGCATTTCAAAAGACACCACTCTATTTTTTTTTTTTAGATGTAATTCACATGCCATAAAATCCACCCTTTGAAAGTGTACAAGTCAGGAGTTTTTAGTATATTCACAAAGCTGTGCAATAGTCACCATCGTCTCATTCAAAACACTTTTATTACCCCAAAAAGACACTTGCACCCAGGAGCAGCACCTCCCCGGACCCCTCCCCTAGCCCTGCCATCAGTCTGCTTTCTGCCTGTCTGGGCTGGGCCAGCCTGGACATTTCACCCAAAAAGAATCACAGGATGGGAGTCATGGCAGCGCTCCCGGTCTACCTTCCCTCAATGTCTCATTCTCCTACTTTCTCCTGGTTTTTCTTCAGGTCATTTTGCCATAGTTT
>NW_023186997.1:0-574 GCF_002007445.2 Ailuropoda melanoleuca | reverse complement strand
CTTTCTGGAAGGGATGATGAGGGCCCTGGGGCGCGAGCGGGGGAACTGGGGACGGCACCCGCCTCTCGCTCCCCGCATCAGACACCCCCAGGGACGGAGAGCGCAAGGGACAGGATGGCATCAGGCTCCAGGGGCTGCGGTCCAGCGCCAGCTCAAATGGGCGCCCTCTTCAGCAGGTGTCTGTGAGCCTTCTCGAATTCCTTCTGGAATTGGCACAGTCCCTCCAGCAGGGCCTCCTGCAGGGGCGCCCCCTCGGAGCCCTGCCCGCGGCCGACTTGCGTATCCCGCGCGTCCCTGAGCGGGCTGAGTTGCGGGGAGCGCCGGTAGGCCGGGTAGCTGTAGGGGCGGCCCTCGTTCTCCCACAGGACCCCTTCGACCATGTCCAGCAGNGCAGCTCCCGCAGCTGCGCCTCCTGCTGGGCGCCAGCCGCCCCGTTGTTGAAGGCGCAGTGGCGGCGGGCGCACACGGCTTCCAGCTGGGCCAGGTGCTGGTTGTCCGTGTCTCGCACGTACTCCTCCAGCGAGCCGTCCTCCAGGTCCTCCTTGCGCGTGAACACCAGCACCGTGTGCGCCAG
>NW_023186996.1:0-917 GCF_002007445.2 Ailuropoda melanoleuca | reverse complement strand
TTGTTTACGGTCAGTTAACTGATTAGATCTAATATCTGGGTTCCATAATTCCCTCCATTTCTTTTTTTTTTTAAGATCTATTTATTTATTTTAGAGAGACAGAGAGAGAGAAGGACAGACAGGGTGTGAGCAGGGGGAGGGACAGAGGCAGAGGGAGAGAGAATCTCAAGCAGGCTCCTGGCTGAGCACAGAGCCCAACACAAGCCTCGATCTCAGGACCCTGAGACCATGACCTGAGCCAAAATCAAGAGTCAGACGCTCAACCGACTGAACCACCAAGGTGCCCCTCCCTCTATTTCTTTTTCAGAAAGTGTTATTTGGGCTCACAGCTTACAAAATTGCATTTGGGCTAGGCGGGTTGGTGGTGGGAGGGGCTCTAAGGATGAAGATGAAAGGAATATATGTTTTAGATACTAGAAAACATTAAAGGTCGTTTCCAGTAGATATATATGTACTTACAGAGACATGTGTATATGTGTGCGTGTGTGTGTACACAGATTCTCTAAAATACATGCATGGTTATATAGTACACTCCATTATATGTATATATATTTCATTTATTTATTCAACAAATATTTACTGAGTATATCCACCATGTGCCAGGCATTCTTATTTTTCCTAAATTCAAGGCCAGTTTCACAAAAGTTTAAGGGAAATTGAAAATGTTTTGACCCGAGATTGAAAACAGGCAGCCTGCAGGCCACATGTGACCCACACTGGGTTTTTTATTCACCTGATATATCATGAAATCCCCATGGTCCCCACCATTTCCATTTGCTAACATCTTCCACCCAGGCCCTCATGCATCTGTGCGTTCTGTCACTGTGAGCATTGTACCAACAGCCATGGATTGAGACCTCTCATCTCACAAGCAAGAAACCCATGTTCTAGACAGCAACTGGCTTCTCCACGGCCAG
>NW_023186995.1:0-3801 GCF_002007445.2 Ailuropoda melanoleuca | reverse complement strand
CCAGTCATCTGTTGAAGGGCATCTCGGCTCCTTCCACGATTTAGCTATTGTGGACAATGCTGCTATGGACACTGGGGTGCATATGGCCCTTANATTGGGGTGCATATGGCCCTTCTCTTTACTACGTCTGTATCTTTGGGGTAAACACCCAGTAGTGCAATGGCTGGGTCATAGGGTAGTTCAATTTTTAACTTTTTAAGGGACCTCCACACTGTTTTCCAGAGTGGCTGTACCAACTTGCATTCCCACCAACAATGTAGGAGGGATCCCCTTTCTCCACATCCTCTCCAACAATTGTTGTTTCTTGCCTTGTCTATCTTTGCCATTCTAACTGGCGTAAGGTGGTATCTCAGTGTGGTTTTGATTTGAATTTCCCTGATGGCTAATGATTTTGAACATTTTTTCATGTGTCTGTTAGCCATTTGTATGTCTTCATTAGAAAAGTGTCTGTTCATATCTTCTGCCCATTTTATGATTTATTTGTTTCTCGCGTATTGAGTTCAAGAAGTTCTTTNCAATTGTTGTTTCTTGCCTTGTCTATCTTTGCCATTCTAACTGGCGTAAGGTGGTATCTCAGTGTGGTTTTGATTTGAATTTCCCTGATGGCTAATGATTTTGAACATTTTTTCATGTGTCTGTTAGCCATTTGTATGTCTTCATTGGAAAAGTGTCTCTCTCGCTGGCTGTCTCTATCTCTGTCAAATAAATAAATAAAATCTTAAAAAAAAAAAAGAAGTTCTTTGTAGATCTTGGATACCAGTCTTTTATCTGTAGTATCGTTTGCAAATGNCTTTGCAAATATATTCTCCCATTCCGTGGGCTGTCTCTTAGTTTTTTTGACTGTTTCCTTGGCTGTGCAGAAGCTCTTTATCCTGATAAAGTCCCATAAGTTCATTTTATCTTTTATTTCTCTTGCCTTTGGCGATGTGTCGTGAAAAAGGTTGCTCTGGCCGATGTCATAGAAGTTGTTGCCTATGTTCTCCTCTAGAATTTTGATGGATTCCTGTCTCACATTGAGGTCTTTCATCCATTTGGAGTTTATTTTTGTGTATGGTGTGAGAGAGTGGTCAAGTTTCATTCTTTTGCATGTAGCTGTCCAATTTTCCCAGCACCATTTATTAAAGAGACTGTCTTTTTTCCACTGGATGTTTTTTCTGCTTTGTCAAAGATCNCACCGGATGTTTTTTCCTGCTTTATCAAAGATTAGTTGCCCAAAGAGCCGAGGGTCCATTTCTGGGTTCTCTATTCTGTTCCATTGGTCGATGTGTCTGTTTTTGTGCCAGTACCATGCTGTCTTTGTGATCACAGCTTTGTAGTACAACTTGAAATCCGGCATTGTGATGCCCCCAGCTTTGTTTTTCCTTTTGAACAATTCCTTGGCGATTCGGGGCATTTTCAGGTTCCACACAAATTTAAAGGCTTTTTGTTCCAGTTCTTTGAGAAATGTCATTGGTATTTTGATCGGGATAGCATTGAAAGTGTAGATTGCTGTGAGTAGCATGGACGTTTTAACTATGTTAATTCTTCCCATCCATGAGGATGGAATATTTTCCCATCTTTTTGTGTCTTCTTCAATGTCTTTCAAGAGTGATTAATAGTTTCTAGAATATAGATCCTTTTCATCTCCGGTTAAGTTAATTCCAAGGTAATGTATGGTTTTTGGTGCTCTTGTAAATGGGATGGATTCCCTAATTTCTCTTTCTTCAGTCTCATTCCTGTATAGAAATGCAACTGATTTCTGAGCATCGATTTTGTATCTCGCCACATTACCGAATTGCTCTATAAGTTCTAGTAGTTTGGGGGTGGATTCCTTTGGGTTTTCCATATAGAGTATCATGTCATCTGCAAAGAGAGACAGTTTGACTTCTTCTTTGCCGATTTGGATACCTTTGATCCCTTTTTGTCTTCTGATTGCTGTTGCAAGGACTTCTAGTACTATGTTGAATAATAGTGGCGAGAGTGGGCATCCTTGTCGTGTTCCTGATCTTAAGGGAAAGGCTTCCAGCTTTTCCCCATTGAGAATGATATTTGCTGTATGCTTTTCATAGACGGTTTTAATGAGATAGAGAAATGTACCCTCTATCCTTACACTCTGAAGGGATTTAATCAGGAAAGGATGCTGTATTTTGTCAAATGCTTTTTCTGCATCTGTTGAGAGGATCATACGATTTTTGGCTTTTTCTTGTTGATAAAATCTAAGNTCTATTCCTACACTCTGAAGGGTTTTAATCAGGAAAGGATGCTGTATTTTGTCAAATGCTTTTTCTGCATCAATTGAGAGGATCATATGGTTCTTGAGTCTTTTCTTGTTGATATGATGTATCACATTGATTGATTTGCGAGTGTTGAACCACCCTTGCATCCCAGGGATGAATCCCACTTGGTCATGATGGATAATCCTTCTAATGTACTGTTGGATTCTCTTAGCAAGGATCTTGTTGAGGATTTTGGCATCCATGTTCATTAGAGAAATCGGCNGAGAAATCGGTCTGTAATTCTCCTTTTTGAGGGGGTCTTTGCCTGGTTTGGGGATCAAGGTAATATTAGCCTCATAGAATGAGTTTGGTAGCTTTCCTTCTGTTTCTATTTTTTGAAATAGCTTTAGGAGAATAGGTATTATTTCTTCTTTGAGTGTTTGGTAGAATTCCCCAGGAAAACCGTCTCTGCTTGTGTTCCCTCTCTCGCTGGCTGTCTCTATTTCTGTCGAATAAATAATAAAATCTTTAAAAAAAAAAAAGAAATCTATTTCTTCCTGTTTCAGTCTTGGTAGTTCATAGGTTTCCAGGAAGTCCTCCATCTCTTCCAGGTTGTTCAATTTATTGGCATAAAGCTGTTGATAAAAGTTTCTAATAATCCTTCCAGTTTCATTGGTGTTCGTTGTGACCTCTCCCTTTTCATTCATAATTTTATTAATTTGGGTCCTTTCTCTTTGCTTTTGGATCAGTCTTGCCAGTGGTTTGTCAATTTTATTAATTCTTTANTCCAGATTGTTTAGTTTTTTGGCATATAGCTGTTGATAAAAGTTTCTAATAATCCTTGCAATTTCAATGGTGCTGGTCGTGACCTCTCCCTTTTCAGTCATAATTTTAATAATCTCAGTCCTTTCTCTTTGTTTTTGGACAAGTTTTGCCAGTGGTCTATCAATTTTATGGATTCTCTCAAAGAACCAGCTTCTAGTTCTGTTGATCTGCTCTAGTGTGCTCCTGGTTTCTAATTCATTGATCTCTGCTCTAATCTTTGTCAACTGCTTCCTCGTGCATGGGTTAGGCCTGTCCCTCTGTTGCTGTTCCAGTTTCTTGAGGTGAGAATATAGAAACTGCATTTTAGATTTTTCTATTCTTTTGAGTGAGGCTTGGATGGCTATGTATTTCCCCCTTAGGACTGCCTTTGCAGTATCCCATAGGTTTTGGACCGTTGTGTATTCATTCTCGTTGGTCTCCATAAATTGTTTAATTTGTTTTTTGATTTCCTGGTTTATCGAGTCATTCTTGAGCAGGATGGTTCTTAGCCTCCAAGTNTGAGCAGGATGGTTCTTAGTCTCCAAGTGTTTGAGTTTCTTCCAAATTTTTCCTTGTGGTTGAGTTCCAATTTCAGAGCGTTGTGGTCTGAGAATATGCAGGGAATAATTTCAGTCTTTTGGTATCAGTTGAGACCTGTTTTGTGACCCAGAACATGGTCTATTCTTGCGAATGTTCCATGGGCATTAGAATAGAATGAGTATTCTGTTATCCTGCGGTGTAGTGTTCTCTATATATGTATGTGGTCCTACTCGTCGAGTATGGCATTCAAAGCTCTTGTTTC
>NW_023186994.1:0-575 GCF_002007445.2 Ailuropoda melanoleuca | reverse complement strand
GAGGAGGAAGGAAGGACGGCGTGTAGGGACATGGTGATTGGGATGTTCTGGTTTTTGCAGTGACTCGGGGCACTTCGTAATGTTTACTTTGAACTTTGGAGATAATTAAAATGATCACCTGNATGATCACCTATTTGTGTATTTGCCTCACTCACAGTTGTATCAGAACGTACGGACTCTCAGCCTTCAAATAAGCCCTTAACTTGCGGAGGTGGTAGTGGCATCGTACAAAGCACAAAAGCTCTTATTTTGAAAGGTGGATATGTACGGCTAGAAAAAGAAATGTCTAAGTTAAAGCAGCAAAATGAACAGCTAACAAAGCAAAAGAATGAACTATTAAGGTGCGATCTGCTTACGTGATACCAAAGTTATGCTTCTGGCTATGACACGTGGGGAGCTTGGTATATACACCTCCGTACGTGGTGTTGCAGTCGGCAACCCTTCATGCATACGGGGAAAGTAATTTTCAGGATGTATGTCATAAATGTTTTTTAAAAGGAATACGACTGTAGTACCCCCATTCCAGATGTTTGCTATCTATCAATTGACCTATTTTTAACAAAGCCAAGAAACAG
>NW_023186993.1:0-629 GCF_002007445.2 Ailuropoda melanoleuca | reverse complement strand
CATCAGGCTCCTCCGCTATGAGCCTGCTTCTTCCTCTGCCACTTCCCCTGCTTGTGTTCCCTCTCTCGCTGCCTATCTCTGTGTCTGTCGAATAAATAAATAAAATCTTTAAAAAAAAAGATTTTATTTATTTTAGAGAGAAAGAGAGAGAGAGGGAGAGTGAGCAGCGGGGGNTGCCTGTGTGGGGGAGGGGGTGAGGGGGCAGAAGGAGAGGGAGAAGCAGACTCCCCGCTGAGCAGGGAGCCTAATGTGGGGCTCAATCCCAGGACACCTGAGCCAAAGGCAGATGCTTAACTGAGCCACCCAGGTGCCCCTCTTTTAGTCATTTTCATATTCAGTTTTACTTTATTTTTTAAAGTAAGATATTTTTAATACTTTTTAAAAAAGGTATGTCTAATATCCTGTAAAACTTGGTCTTTTCTTTCTTAATTCATCCATTCCTTCATACCTCTATACACGTAAAGCTTATTAGCAAAACAAACTGCCATCTGCTATAACCATTGTTAAACCAAAAGAGAAAGAAATACAATTTTATGAATAATACGAGAGGATAGGGAAAAACTACTGTATACTCTGGTTTCATCGAGCATGCATGCATGGATTTATTTATTCTACCCGATTTTCCTGAG
>NW_023186992.1:0-2611 GCF_002007445.2 Ailuropoda melanoleuca | reverse complement strand
TCGGGGGAGACCCCCTTCACCCTAGGGCCCTAGGAGGGGGTGGGGGCAGGTAGGGGGAGATGGCCTTGCTCTTCCTTGCTGTACCCCCCAGTAAAGAGCTTTCTCACATGCCTGCCTGAGCGTTTGGAGGGCCTCGGCTCCCCTCACATGGCCCTCAGAGGCGCGGTGGGGAACGGTGTTTGGGGAGGGGGTAACCAGAAGAGCTTTGCCATGTGGAATGCATCCCTGGGGAAGTTATGGCTATTGGCGCAGACATGGGGCTGCAGGAGGTCTGGGGCTACGGAATCCTAGACAGGGATACTGGATAGGATCCTGGCCCACGTTTGTCTTTTCCATGGTAAACAGAGACCCTGAAAGAGTAAAGGCCCAGCTCTGGCCTGTCTCTGGAAAACATCAGGATCTGCCCTAATAAGCCAGGGCTTCCACAGAGTCTGCACAGGAGTGGCTCCTTATGCCAGGCAGACATCTAGTAGGTGCTGAATGCATGTAGCAGGCCTTATTGGTGCCATCTGGGGGATGGGAGGCAGGCGGTGGGTACAGACTTTACCCCCCCAACACACACACACACGTCTGGTCTCACCCTGTGGAGCCATGACGGAGCAAAGCATTTTGAGATTCTCGGGCAGAAAGATATTCCCGGGGTTCCAGGTAAATGGGTCAGTTTCCATAACAATTTGGAAACTTGTCTCCCAACTGGCCAAACAAGAGCCTCCCGATTCAAAGGTACCTAACCGTCTCCCGCCACTGCGGCGCGGCGCTTCCTGGGAAATGGAGTTCTACGTAGCAGTCCCTTTTCCAATTTTTTTCATCAGGGGACTACAAAGACTAGGAGTCTTTTGGCCCACGAGTTAGGGACGGGCTCCCGAGCAGCCAATAGGCAGTCAGAGAGGCGCGGGGGCCCGGATGCTTGAGGCGGGCTGTGGCGGAGGAGAAGGCCGTGATTGGGTGGCGACGGCAATCCTGTGCGCGGGTGTTGAGTTCTCTCAGGCGTGCGGCGGGTGGGTCGCTGTGCTCGTCCCCGAGACCGCAGGATAGTCACCTGTGGTCACAGAGCAAGAAGTAGGCGCTGAGGCTCGAATAGGCACTAGCCTCGCTAGACGCGGTGTCTGGCTCAGCTCGCAGGAAGCCCCGGTCGGTAGGAGAGACAGGCGAGGACGCCGTTTGACGGACCTGCGGATGTTGGGGAAGGCGGGCAGAGTGGAATGTGGAGGGGAAGGCAGGCGAGGCACGGGTCGGAAAACATTCCGGGAGGAGCAGGAGCTGTCGGAGCTGAGACCTGGAGACAGGATGTTTGCGGTAGCCGTGGTGCGGTGGTTTGCGCACAGGCAGCGATGAGAAACGGCCTGTTGTGGGAATGTGAACTGCGGGAGACGTGGTGTGGGAGATCTAGTTGAGAGTTCCGTATGAATCGATCGTGGAAGATTTTCTTGGCCATTTAGGGAGCTTGGACTTTGTCCGAACGGCATTGAGGAGCCACGAGAGGATTTCTAGAAGGGAAGGGGCATGGCCCAATTTGCTGCCATCGAGGAATAGATTGATGGGAAAGAGACTAGTGGCTGGGAGTCCAGGGTGGTGTTTGTGGCACGATCCTGGGTCAGAGGTGTTGGGAATGAACCAGGAGTCTTGGTTGGGACAGAAGAAAGGGTGTGGATAGGAGAGACGTCCAGAAGGCTGAGTTGACAGGATGTATGGCTTCCAGGCTGTGTAGAAAGGGGAGGCAGAGAGGGGCAGGGAAAAGGGTATCTCCAGCAGGTAGAACAGTGCCTGGCATATCGTAGAAGCTTAATTTAAAAATAAATTAATTAATTAAAATAAGTTTTTTTTTTTAAATGAACAGTCCTAGCAGGCAGATGCTATTATGATCTCCCTTTTGTAAACGACGATACCAAGGACAGATAAAGTTCAGTAACTTACCCAAGTGGAAGGCCCAGGATTGTGTGTGTGTGTGTGTGTGTGTGTGTGTGAGAGAGAGAGAGAGAGAGAGAGGAAGGGAGGGAGAGAGAGAGACAGAGAGGAAGGGAGGGAGAGAGAGAACCATTAACTTAGCAAGGTGCAAGTTGAGCTTTGAGACATCAGCAGGCTCCAAATCGTGGAGGCCCCCTAAGGAATTTAGGATAAGCATGGAAATGTATGTCCCACATTTCTGTTTCCAGCCTAGAACCTCTCCCTGACCTGCTGACTTGTCCACATGATGTCTCTTTTCTCAAGATATCTGTAGTCATCCAAAGACCTATCTTGACCAAATTGAACTCCAGTCTTTTCCCCAAAACCTGTTTTTCCCACATTCTCAGTAAGTGCCACCTCCTTCATTGTCTTACACTCATGTCTGGTCGATCAGCAAAGTATATTCAGAACCTGACCATTTCTTCCCACCTCCACTCCTGTCACCCTGGTCTTGTCCGCTCTTATGGCCTGCCTACACCATCACGCAGCCTCCTCAGTGGTCTTTGTGCTCCCCACAGTCTGTTTCTCATACGCAGCGAGGGGGACACGGAATACCTGTATCAGGTCATATTTCTCTCCTGCCCAGTACCCTCCTTTGGCTCTGTCTCACACAGTAATCGCCAGTGTTCTTTCCGTGGCCTTTGCAAGGCCCATGAACCCTGCAAGG
>NW_023186991.1:0-1264 GCF_002007445.2 Ailuropoda melanoleuca | reverse complement strand
CCGAAAACAAGGTGTAACAACCCACAGAGTCATACCACCACTAATCAATATTTAAAGAGCTTAGAACCTGCAAATATAGCATTCTGCAAGACTCTCAAACACGTGTTGGTTTTCTGTACTCAATATGCTTCTGACTTGTACCCATATGAAATATCAAAAATCACTGTGAGGCTGGGGTTGAGCTGAGCCTTTGCTATTTCATTTCCCAAATTTAAAATCTAGGGGCACCGGCATGGCTCAGGTGGTTAAGCACCTGCCTCAGGCTCAGGTCATGATCCAGGGTCATGGGATCGAGTCCCACATCGGGCTTCCTGCTCAGCGGGGAGTCTGCTTGTCCCTCTCCCTCTGCCCTTCTCCCCAGCTCATGTGCACNCACCTCTCTCTCTCTCAAATAAATAAAATCTTTAAAAATAAATAAGATAAAATGTGGCATATATTCTCTCTCCGGTTTTGACTTTATTCACATGAAAAAGATTTAAAATACAAACAATATAGTAACTCTGAAGGGAAAAGAATGACAATGAGAAATAGTCATCTCAACTTCCAGTTACATTTTTATACAATACATGCAGAAACACCCAGAAGATATTTTAAAACTAAAAAATGTTAAATACCATCAGGGCAACTAAAAAATCCTAAAGAATTAATCATGACTCGACCAACAGTGGGACCTAAAACGAGGTTAAAGAAAGTGCAGGTGGGAAGACATGACAAAACAGTAACTTGCGAGAGATGTCAGCTTAGTTTTAATTACTTAGACAGGATTTTAAGAGCGCTGTTCTTTTTAAGCATAGACTTACAAGTGCCTAGGAAACCAATTGGACCTCTGGCCCAGGAGGGTGATGAATGAGACACACAACCTTTTCATGTGCACTTCAACAAGGAGAACGCAGGAGTTCACTCAGATTCTGACAATGCTAAGATCTTCCTCCTGGGAAGTTTTTCAAATGACTCTGGCGGGGAAAAAAACCTCAAGGTTGCTTTACCCTGGGATTGCTGGTTCAGTTCTTGGGCCAAATGAAGGTACCATGGGTGTTGGAATTAAGTTGCCATTTCTTGTTTACTGAACAGAATTAATTTAAACCACATGGATACTCACCTTCTCCAGGCTGACATCATCTCATGAGAGGAGTACAATCCTTGGGCCATTTTCTTTTTCCTGCTCAAGACCTTGCAAATTTCTAATGTCAACATCAAACTCCTAGCTAGACATGTGCTCCAAGATGCCTTTTCTATGAGAACATAATCTAGTTCCTAGTTCTCA
>NW_023186990.1:0-784 GCF_002007445.2 Ailuropoda melanoleuca | reverse complement strand
CTGGGCCAGATGGGGGACTCCTGAGATGGAGAAGGTGTGAGGGATCGCTTTCCCTCATTCCTTTATTTTATAGAGGTGTGAACTCAGGCTCAACGAGTGTTGGTGGCTTGCCCAAAGTCTCACAGCTAAACGGGGAGAAAACAACTAGTAATTTCCTGGTCCTTTACTCCTTTCAACCTAACTCAGCCTCCCTAAATGGTATAGCATGTGTTGAACTTTTGGAATTTACTTTCTCTCTTTTTTTTTTTTTTAATTTTATTTATTTATTCGATAGAGATAGAGACAGCCAGCGAGAGAGGGAACACAAGCAGGGGGAGTGGGAGAGGAAGAAGCAGGCTCATAGCGGAGGAGCCTGATGTGGGGCTCGATCCCGCAACGCGGGGATCACGCCCTGAGCCGAAGGCAGAAGCTTAACCGCTGTGCCACCCAGGCGCCCCGGAATTTACTTTCTCTTGAATAGAAGTTGCTGAAAGAGGCAATGTGGCATGGTGGCTAGAACAAGGTGATGGAAGCTTTTGGGTCCTTGCCCATACCCTGCTCCGTACCAGCAGATGTTCCGGAAATGGCAGTAATGAAATGACTGGCAGTCGGTGCGGTAATGAAAACCTTGGCTTAGTCACCACGTCTCTTGGGGAGGTAGGGGGTGCACCTCCACTAGGAAGCAGGAAACTCACCCTGAGTGGGAAGGTGTGTGTGGTCTTGGGACAGTCAGCCATGGTGACGGCCATAATTAAGATAGTCTTAGGTGTTACCAGTTAACCACCCTTCAGCCCAGACACTGGGC
>NW_023186989.1:416-798 GCF_002007445.2 Ailuropoda melanoleuca | reverse complement strand
TAAGATGGCGGAGGAGTAGGGGACCCCTTTTTCAGCAGGTCCCCTGAGTCGAGCTGGATAGGTACCAGACCTGCCTGAATATAAACAGAATCAGCCTGAGATGCAGGAACATATCTGTATCTCTACAAATGAACATCTCCAGTGCGGAGTATTGAGGTACAAAGCGGGGAGCCATGAAACTGCACACAGATATTGGAAGATAAATGGAAGGGGGATGGAGCCACCACGTTTGGGCACCGGGAAGGTGTAGCCACCTGCACGGGGACGTGGGCAGACTCGCAGACCGGCACCCACGAGAAAGTGGACTGAGACCGTGAGCCAGGGAACGCGCGCAACCAGACTGAGGGCCAGAGCTTCGGAGCATGCAGGGGCGGCTGGCGGC
>NW_023186989.1:0-178 GCF_002007445.2 Ailuropoda melanoleuca | reverse complement strand
GAGGCACAGCAAACAGCCAGGGAAAGCCGCCAGAGAACAAAAGCCTGGAAATACCAGCTCACAGTGTGCCCAACATCCCATCCCCCCTCACAGGGGACATGGAGACCCTACCCAAAGAGGGTTGCCTGAGTATCAGTGTGGCAGGCCCCTCCCCCAGAAGGCAGGCTGAAAAATCAAG
>NW_023186988.1:315-585 GCF_002007445.2 Ailuropoda melanoleuca | reverse complement strand
TTAAAGAATGGCAGAAGTAGGAAGGTCACTCTGACCTTCCCCTCCTTGTCCTTCTTTGGAACAGGCTGTGAAACTCCCCTGTAAAAGTTGCCCTCCCTGTGCAAGAGAAAGGAAGATACTATTAGCCCCAAAGATAGGGATTTGGGGCCAAGAAATCTGTACAAATGAACCTTGTTAAACTCACTCTTATCTTCCTAGTTACTTCTTCCCAATTTATGACCTCTAGTCCAAACCCCTTTATCTTAATTCTTCACAAATTTATTTTTTCTT
>NW_023186988.1:0-273 GCF_002007445.2 Ailuropoda melanoleuca | reverse complement strand
CTCTGGTCACTTCTTTGGGTCTTCATTCTCTTGTGAAGGCTCCCATGTACGAGTAAAAATTTAGTAAAATATGGATGCTTTTCTCCTGTTAGTCTGTCTTTGTCAGTCAAAGCTGGGGACCCAGCTGGGGACCCTCCAGACAATCAAGGGAAACTTCCTCCTCTACAAGCCCCCCAATTCATAGCGTTGTAGTTAGTTAATGTATATAAAGCCTTGGAACAGGGCCTGTTCCCTGTGAGAGCTTTGTCAGTATTCGCTATTATTATCTACCCA
>NW_023186987.1:0-648 GCF_002007445.2 Ailuropoda melanoleuca | reverse complement strand
ACCCCTGGCTTCTTAATCCCAGACGGGGAGGGGAGCGGTAGGGATGGTAAAGAGATGGTATTATTCCATTCCTATTAAATCTGTTCAGAGAGACAGCTGAAATAAAACTTTGCTTATTTTTCTTACAAATCTGCTATATAATGTTCCCTTTCACTGATCCCAAGGAAAGCTACATTCTGTATAGGATCAGGTATCAGGTGACTCATCAACAAAGAACGGCAAAGCAATCAGGAGACAAAGATTATCAGCATGGTATATAATGCAAAGTAGGACAAATCTGGATTCAATTCAGATGTTGGCTCCATCAAATGCTAGCTGTGTAACCTAGACTCTTCATTTCTCTAAGGCACTTTCAGTCTTTTACTTGAAATTTTTATGCCATAAAAACAGGGGGAAAAAGACTTCAATTTTTTTAGACAACAGAGCAAATAGGGCAAGTAATCAAAGATGCACAATAAAAGTGAGTGTATCTTATGACATCAAGTTTGGGAGCTGGCAAGCCCACTGACAAACTGCTAGAGTTGTAAAGCCTGAGCAACAGTGTCTGTTTTTCCTTTAAAAACAAATGTTGTAGGGATGCCTGGGTGGCTCAGTTGGTTAAACATCTGACTCTGGGTCAGGTCATGATCTTGGGGTCCTACGATCAAG
>NW_023186986.1:391-574 GCF_002007445.2 Ailuropoda melanoleuca | reverse complement strand
TTTATTGAAGAGACTGTCTTTTTTCCACCGGAAGTTTTTTCCTGCTTTATCAAAGATTAGTTGCCCAAAGCACCGAGGGTCCATTTCTGGATTCTCTATTCTGTTCCATTGGTCGATGTGTCTGTGTTTGTGCCAGTAACATGCTGTCTATGTGATCACAGCTTTGTAGTACAGCTCGAAATC
>NW_023186986.1:0-187 GCF_002007445.2 Ailuropoda melanoleuca | reverse complement strand
ATTTTAACTATGTTAATTCTTCCAATCCATGAGCATGGAATATTTTTCCATCTTTTTATGTCTTCCTCAATGTCTTTCAAAATTGATCTATAGTTTCTAGAATATAGGTCCTTTATGTCTCAGGTTAAGTTAATTCCAAGGTAGCGTATGGTTTTTGGTGCTATTGTAAATGGGATGGATTCCCTAA
>NW_023186985.1:0-833 GCF_002007445.2 Ailuropoda melanoleuca | reverse complement strand
ATATAATATATGCTATTAAAAATATGTAATAGAATCCCTTAAACTCCCATTATCTTTGCTCAGGCTGGAAACGGACAGATGTATGCAACTTGGCTGATATTTCAGGAAAGAGGATCCTTATCCCATAATGCTCTACATGTATATATAGGTTTAGTGGAAGGAGTGAGCCAGAAACATCTTTGTGACTACGCAGNAGTTCCCTGATTAGAAGTAGAAGCTTCCAGAGTCCAGCAGATGGTATCAGTCTGTTCTAACGAGCCAACTCTGACCTACTGAGCTGCATCCCTGTTTAACAACTGAAAAGAAGGATGGTGATGGTAGTGAATGAACTTCCAAAGCCATCCACGTTTCTCTTTTGTTAAACAAAAGTACCTCCATTATCTCTGATTGACTGCAGTTCTGGAAATGGAACATCAATAAGCTCCCACTCAGTTAAGTCAGTTAGAAAGACACGTGTCCAATTGTGAGAAATATGCATTATGAGTCCCTTCCTAGAATACTTGCAAAAGTCTTCTTACAAAATGTCTGTCCATAACATAATACCCCTGGCCCCACCCACATCCTTGATTTGGATCTGGGATCCAAATGTCTGGCTTACCTGACATAAATCAGTGTATCTCTCCTTTGTCCAGCATGATGAGTTCCACAAGAATCCTATGATCACCATTTTGTAATTAGAAGCAATATCCATGGCAGAAAAGGGCAGACCTAGTGCCATCTGACATAGTCAGTGTCTAAGTTCATGTCTCTTTCCATGTGTCCCCTTTCTGAACAATATGTTCATCCATCTGCTGAGGTCATATGAACTATCCATTAATAAACTGTAGTCAAAG
>NW_023186984.1:0-642 GCF_002007445.2 Ailuropoda melanoleuca | reverse complement strand
ACAATGATGTGGGGGAGGGCTTTTCTCCTCCCTTCAGCACTGTGGTGTTCAGAGAATGCAAGATGATAACACAGGAGCACATCAGCAGGACAAACTCAGTGTGCAAACGGCCCCACTTTTGGGCACCAGGAGTAGGTTGATCACAGAGGTGTCTGCTCAGGCAAGTTTCAGCAAGGGCTGCAAGTCACAAAAATAGTGATCGCTCACATTGGGACCACACAAAGGTAAACTCAAGGCCAGAAACATCTGAGCTAAAGAGTGCACACAGGACCCCACTCAGGCCACAACCACCAGCACAGCACAGATCCGTGGACTCATGATGGTTGTGCAGTGCAGGGGCTTACAGATGGCCACATAGCGGTCAGTGGTCATGAGGATAAGGATGAAGAAGCCCACGCAGCCAAAGAAATGGAATGAAAATCCTTGTATCATGGACTCACTGTGAGATAGTGGTATTCTTCAAAAGGGTATCCGTAATCATTCTAGGGGCTATGGAAGTGCAGAAGCAGGTGTCAGGTAAGGATAGGTGGAAAAGGAAGAAGTACATTGGACTCTGAGGTGCCCAGCTGGTCCTGACAGTGGTAATAATAAGAAAGTGACTCAACAATATCCCCAAATAGAAGGGCAAGAAAGTGACAAACA
>NW_023186983.1:0-662 GCF_002007445.2 Ailuropoda melanoleuca | reverse complement strand
TAAATTATATCAAAGTTTCTCAAACTCTTTCTACTGGACCAGGATTACCTGGAATCCTAAGTAAGACAGTAAATTCCAGAGCATCACCCCAAACCTATAGATAGAGAAGTATCTGAGTTTGGGAGTCCCACAATTTTGCAAAGTTCTCCAGAAGTCTGTTCGAGAACCATTAGTTTCTCAGGTCTCCACTGNGGTCTCCACTGGGTCTAATAATAACGCTCTGTAGTTCAAAAGAATCCTAGATCTTCCTCTTTGTTCAAACCCACAAAACTTAAGAGGAACATACTTGGATAGTAAATGTATTTCTAAACATCACTGCTATCACCCTCCTTGCAACTTCAGTGACTCAAAACATTTACTAAAAACCTGAAAAGATTCAAGTGTTATTCCAATAGCTTGCTGAGGGTACGAGTATGAATACATACAGTAGGAATACATACTAGGAAACTATTAAAACAAAACCCAAAAGCTTAGATTCCATATACTGTTTACATACAATATAGTCACAGCAATCAAGAACCATGTATCATCAGGAAAATGTCAGTAAGACGGCCAGGGTCACCGAGGCAGAGGAATGCATTAGTGAACTGCAGGATGGGTTAGTAGAAGAAAAAACGAAAACAGAAGCTGGTCTTAAAAAAATCCACGCCCACGAATGTAGA
>NW_023186982.1:0-833 GCF_002007445.2 Ailuropoda melanoleuca | reverse complement strand
GCAGGTCACCGGGTGATTTCCTCTTGGCTCTGAAGTGTTGGCGAAGAGGGGTCTGCTAGGCAGTCAGCGCTGGGCTCTGGAAATGGCCAAGTCCCTGCTTTGCCCTTAATAGCTGTGAGACCTTGGGCAAGTCCCTTCCCCTCTGGTGCCTCAGTTTCCTCTTCATAAAAGAGGTATAATGGCATCTAAGTCCTTGCTGAATAACGCCTGGCACAGAGTAAGGGCTCAACAGGTCTGGCCGAATGGAGGAGCTGTGGTGAGAAGTCACCGAGATAGTACTTAGTGTCCCAGCTGAGGAGCTCTTCTTAGNTTAGTATATGAGGTCTAGCCTGGGACTCTGCAAGTTCTTTTCTAGATCATGGAGCCATGAATCCAATTTTCCAGTCTGGGTCCCCCTTCTGTGAGACTATGGCACAAAATAGGAGGGAAACGCACTGACCGAGGAGACGATCTGGACCTCAGGGACACTGTTGGTTGTCTCTTGGACAAACCCTGCTGCCCAAAGCCAAGTTCAAATACACAGCCTTTGGTCACTGAGGTCATTGCTTTGAATGCTGGTCTCTGCCCAGCAGTGTGCTCTTGGACAAATTCCTCGGTTTCCCAGAATGTGGAATGAGGAAGACCTCAGCAGTTTTGCCTTAGCAGGCTGTCTTATGGCTGGTCCCCGGGGAGCATGCCTGGTGCACAGTGAGACTGTTATTATTATTATTTGTGGCTATTCCTATTGATGAGCTTTTTAAAAGAGTTTATTTATTTATTTGAGAGAGAGAGAGTGGGAGGGAGAATGTGGGAGGGAGAGAGAATCTGAAGCAGACTCCGTGCTGAGCGCAGAG
>NW_023186981.1:0-2389 GCF_002007445.2 Ailuropoda melanoleuca | reverse complement strand
TCCCAGCCTAGATGAGGGAGATAAAACGTGTGTATTGTCAGGGATTCTAGAAAAGTGTTAATATATCCTGCGTAGGCCTGGGGAATACCAGTGCCAGCTATGTGCCCGAGCGCCTGGAGGGGCAAGGAGAGCGTGAGCTCCCAAGAGCAAGGATTTTTGCACGTTCTGTTATCNCAAGGATTTTTGCATGTTCTGTTATACCCATCCCCAGTGCCTAATGCAGGGCCTGGCGTGGAGCAGGCCCTGGACGAGTATTTATGGGACCCAAATGGAAGAGCTTCCTGGAGGAAGGGTTGGGGGTCGAGAGGGATCTCAAACAATGTTATCGCATTCAATGGCTCGTCCCTGGTGGTGGTTAAGAGCCCAGGTTCTGGTGCTGTGCAGCTTGTGTTCAAATCCCAACTCTGCATTTCCTAGCAGTGTGACCTGGGCGGAGACAGAAGCAGTCTGTGCCTCGGTTTCCCTGTCTATAAGGTGGAGAAGATAGGAGTACCTGTTTCATATGGTTGTCATGAGAATTTAGTGAGTTAAGTATGTGAGCTCTGGGCAGCTCCCTGGCACGTAGTGCGTGCTTGTGTAAATGTTAGTCACTCCCTCCTCCTCCCCCCCCTTCATCCCCCTACCCCTCCTCCTCCTCATTGCTGGTAGGGGCCCGTCCTCAGGCCCCAGAAGGGTCCTCTCTGGGAGTTGATAAGGGAGAGTCAGAGGGTGGGGGCACAGGTAGAACAAACACACTCTGGCATTTGTTGAGTGCCTCTTGTATACCAGGCACTGTGCCCTCCAGGTGCCCAGGGCAGAACAAGTAAGGGGCAGCAGTTTAGTGGGTATCCCTTTAAGAGTGCAGAGCCATCTCTGAAAGCAAACCAGGTACATCTCCCAGGGCCGCCTTTATCCAGCTGCACTTTGCACAAGATTCATCCACCTCTGCCGTTCTCCTCCCTTGGGACAGATTGGAGGCACCCAGAGGCACAGCGAGCCTGTGGGGTCACTTACCACCTCCTTCCTGCCGCCCCTTCCCGGCCTCTGCCCATGGATTAAATACCTTGGCTTCTGGCAGAAATAATGTCACCCTGGCCCAGGCTAAGAAAGGTGATTGGATGTCTCCAGGCTCACCCAACTATTAAGCAGTCAGGCCAGCAAGGGGTTTTGCCCCTCAGAGCCCCTTCCTCACCTGGAAGAAAGGGATGGTGGGACTTTCTAGGTCATGAGGGTTCGCTAGGATTGGGGGCGGGGCAGTGCTTTGAGATCCATGAGACAAGACAAGGTGGGTTGGGTGGTGGATGATGGCACTTTCCCTCCCTCCCTCTCCAGGGCTTGCCTACTGCAGACACCTGTCCACCGTGAGGACCCACCTGTCAGCCCTGGTCAATCACATGATCGTGTCTCCAGACTCGCCCTGTGATGCTGGGCATGGGCTGACGGCCAGGATCTGGGAGCAGTACCTTCAGGACAGCACAGTAAGGCTTGGCCTGGCTTGGTCTGCGGTGGGGCAGACAGAGCCTGTGCGGGGACTGTCTGGTCATCCGAGCAGTAGACCCACCCACTTGTGGGGACTCAAGGCTGTTATGACACCTTTGGGTTCTGCATACCCAACCCAAAGGCCCTTCCCTTCTTGAGAGTTCCAAGACCCACAGCCCACTTCTGCCTGTAAGGGTGAGGATCAAGGAGGATGGAAAGTACATATTCTCGTCTAGAAGGAGTAAGAATGAATCCGTCACCAAGCATTTATTAAGCACCAGCTGTATGTTCAGTGCTGCAAGAGGTGCTTTAAGTCCCCAGCAGGAAGGAACTTACAGCACAGTTTCTTAGAGTGACCGAGGTAGTGAAGTCAGAGGAGGCAGCTGGGCCGAGGAAAGCCCGCCACGTGCCTCTCTGCCTCAGGGCCGGAGAATCCTCCCATTAGATATTTCACCCGGAGACAGATTTCTAAGATTTTCTTATCAGAAGGCCAATGCCCCCGCAAGGAAGGTGTTTACGTTTGAAAAAAGCTTCATGGTCGGGGAGTTTGGGAAACAAGATGAGTCAACTTTTCTGTACCCTGCAGCACTTCCTAGAACCTTGGCTAGGCTGATACACTTGTCGATCTAAAGAAACTGGGGGTGGCTGGGGTGGGGGGGAGCATATGGAACAATCCCTCAAATGTGTGGGGCCATAGGGACCTTTGTTGGAAAAGTACCACCATGGCTGGTGTGAAAGGCAGAATCCATTTTGATAGACACTAGTCTAACTGCCGCCAGCAGCAGGCATTCAGAAGAGAGATCTGATTTCTCCATGTGGGATGAACACGGTGGTTCAGTCCTCCGGGTGCCTTCCCATCCGGGCCCTGGGGAGGGCATGGCTTCCCCATGCTGGGGAAAGGTGCTATCCTGTGTATTAATTTGGGAATGCT
>NW_023186980.1:0-541 GCF_002007445.2 Ailuropoda melanoleuca | reverse complement strand
AGGGCATCATATTTAAACATGACTATTCAAAGGAATCTTGAGTTGGGGCGCCTGGGTGGTGCAGTCATTAGACATCTACCTTTGGCTCAGGGCGTGATCCTGGCATTCCGGGATCGAGCCCCACATCAGGCTCCTCCGCTGGAAGCCTGCTTCTTCCTCTCCCACTCCCCCTACTTGTGTTCTCTCTCACTGTNCTGTCTGTCTCTGTCAAATACATAAAAAAAATCTTAAAAAAAAAAAAAAAGGAATCTTGAGCTTACCACAAGAATGACCTTCCTGGAGAAAAATAAGCCCTAGTTAACTGAACAATCTCCTTCACTCTGGAAGGGTGTAGAGGGGTAGAGGAAGTACCTCTCACGAGTCTCCTCCCAAAGCCTAGTAATGTGGTAGAATAGGTATTTTTGAAGGAAAAATAGCTCTTAAAGGATATTCACTTGTGAAAAGCAAAATTTCCTCCTCCCCAAAAATAGAAAAAAAAATTTCCCTAATACAGGGCATAACAAAGAAATATTCCCGAATAGGAAAACAGAGGGAAGAGGAA
>NW_023186979.1:0-594 GCF_002007445.2 Ailuropoda melanoleuca | reverse complement strand
TTTCTAAACAAAAGTTTGCTTAGGGGTATCCCTGCCTGGCTCAGTCAGTTAAGTGGCTGCATTGAGCCCAGATCATGATCCCAGGGTCCTGGGATTAAGCCCCCCCATCGAGCCCCAAATTGAGCCCCACATCAGGCTCCCCGCTCAGCAGACATTCTGCTTCTCCCTTTTTCTCATTGTGCCCCCCCGCCCCTGCCCAGAGTGGCCTGTGCACTCTCTCTCTCAAATAAATAAATAAACAAAATCTTTTAAAAAAAAGTTTGCTTAAGAATGTTCTACTTGTGGCTAAGAGTTAAGATGGCGGAGGAGTAGGGGACCACTTTTCAGCCAGTCCCCAGTGAGTTAGATAGGTACCAGACCAGCCTGAANGAACATCCACAGAATCAGCCTGAGATGCAGGAAGATACATCTGGATCTCTACAAATGAACATCTCCAGCGCTGAGTATTGAGGTACGAAGCGGGGAGTTGTGAAACCACGCACAGATATCAGAAGATAAACAGAAGGGGGAGGGAGCCACCACATTCATGCACTGGGAAGTGGTAGCCACCTGCACGGGGGAGCGGGCGGGCCCTCGGACCTGCACCCACGAGAG
>NW_023186978.1:0-1369 GCF_002007445.2 Ailuropoda melanoleuca | reverse complement strand
TGTCAATTTTAATAATGTTTGAAGAAGACAACCTCTCCAGCTTTATTCAATCTAGGAATCTATGTAAATAAAAATTTGCAACCCAGAACAAGAAAAACAAGGTAAGCAGCATCCTTTACTATTTCTAGCATTTTGTCATAAGAAAAAAAAAAGTTTCTACGATATTAACCCTCTTAGAGTTCTAAGTCGGACAGTGATTGACTTACTNGGACAGTGATTGACTTACCGCTTGGCACTGATAACATAAAAATCATCAAAAGACAATACAAGGCAGCGTGGCATGGGCTCTGTCTCCCCAACTGGACTGTGGTGCCTTGCTAGTAGAATGTTCCCAGCTTCTAACTTATGTCATGTAGAAGTCAGATTTTCATCAGCTTCATGGTGGACATAGAGGAGGTGGAGGCGTGGTGGGCAGACATGCATCCCTCCCTCCCTCAGGATGTTGGAGAACGGGTCCAACGGTCCCATAGTGCTTCCCCATCTGAAGCCTGGTGGCAGTGACTTTGAGCGGGCATTTCAGCCTTAGCATACTCATTTGAGAGGTCAGTGGCCTCCTGAGCTGTGTGCAACTTGCATTTTGGGGGCTCCTGAGCTTAGTCATGCTATCCCTCTTGTTTCCCATCCTTCTCCCCATCGGAGACCCGTGGTGACATAAGGAGAAGTTTCCTTGTCTCTGGGTCCAACTGTTTCCTCTGCTGCTGCTGTTGTTGTTGGCTGTGAACCCCTTCTGCCTCTTTCCAGGGATGGGGTTCAGATTAGGGGAATAATCTTAACAAGATGGGGAGGAGACTGACTCCTGAAAACAGGGCAATCTGGCAAAAATATTGGGTCCTTCAAGGCATACGTAGGGGACTTGGCCCACAAGTCTGCCCTAGTTTCAGGTTTGCCAAAAATACTTGGTGGAGCAATTAAAACAGGTTTGTCTAATAACAGACTTTTCCAAAATTCCTTCATACTCAGAGCTCCATCTGTGCACGAATGAGCCTAAGACTGCAATTATACCCATGTTACAGATGAAGACAGATTTCAGAGACGTTAAGTAACTTATCCAAGACCACACAGTAAATTATTAGGGACTAGGGTCTCTCAACAATAAATTCATATCTTTTAATATTTTTATCCCCAGTACCTAACACAGAGCTAGGCTAACAGAAGTTTGTTGAGTAAATGAGGCTGGGTTGGAAGCCAGCCTTCTCTCCACAATTAGGGCTGCCAGATTAGGCAGATAAAAACAAGAATTCTAGCTAAATATGAATTTGAAAGCAGTGCTTTTTAGTATAAGTATGTCCCAAGTATTCCATTTCATGGAAAATCTCTCCTCTCTCTCTCTTTCTCCCCAACCACCTCCCAAAATGTGTTTAGTACCCCC
>NW_023186977.1:343-622 GCF_002007445.2 Ailuropoda melanoleuca | reverse complement strand
ACTGCTGGCGGCAATGGAACGAAAAGGCCCAAAACACGTCCGTCAGAAACAACACAGTACAGGGACCGCCTAAGCACTATCATCACCCTTCATGAATAGAGAAACATGAGGGAAAGTGTTCGCGGAAGCCTGACGAGAGTTCCACATAGTGGTCTCTGAGACCCCACACAGTCCAGGGAAATATCAACGATCATCATATCTCATGAGTATGGAGCATGAATGAAAATGTTCAGGATGTTCGAGGACTCAGCGCCCTTCTCATTGGTAATAAAGCAGAGC
>NW_023186977.1:0-217 GCF_002007445.2 Ailuropoda melanoleuca | reverse complement strand
CAAAGTGTGAGGGGAAAGCCCTTGAAGTCACGACAGCCTTATGGAAGGTGGAAGAGGAATCAAGGTGTTTTGGTACCGTGAATGAAACACGACGAACCCAGCACTGAGAAGGCAATTCGGACAAAACCCGCTTCCAACGAAATGTCTGCTCCCTGGGGAAATTCTGTCAAAACTGCTGGCGGCAATGGAACGAAAAGGCGCAAAACACGTCCGTCAG
>NW_023186976.1:0-1551 GCF_002007445.2 Ailuropoda melanoleuca | reverse complement strand
GTAGCCAATATGGGTCATTATTTATGTGACTTTTAATTATTCCAAATAGCGAGAAGAGGAGAGAACAAAACCAAAGTAAATTATTTCTTTTTGCTAAGTTTGGGGGAGATGCTGAAGGAAAAAAAAAATTAAGACTAGTTGTGTTTGGATGAAAGTGTGTCTCTGGCCAGGAATTGGTGATCAGGATCAAGCCAGTTGAAATTCTTGTCATAGAGTTTGAACAAACACACATGCATCATCTAACACTAACACCATCGATATGACTTTTATTTCTGTTTCCAGCTGAGAGAGTCATTACTGTGATCTGTGGGACATTCTGTACATGAGCCGATATTTCTCTTCCTTCTCCTCAGTCTCTAAGGTAAGATAAGTTCACAGAGAACTTTAAGAAATCTGAACAGTAGCATTTATGTCAAATAACTTTTGCCTTTCATAGCTTCTGACTCTAGCTGCTTTCAACATATAGGGATTTTGTTCTGCTTTATCTTTCTAGTTTATGTTGAATGGTGTTTGTGCTCTGTTCTTAAGACAAAATACATACCTGAGCCTGTCTGTCTTCCTTTATTACTGTAGAATTATATGTATTCCATGCATTAGAACTTTTTTTTCTTTTTTTGGTTTTCAGCTTTGTTAAATATATTATGACTTCCCATCATAGCACGTCATAACCTGATTGGTAGAGACTATGGTTGTCTGGTGCCAAGAATAACCAAATATGGCTCAGAATATCAATCTGGTATAATCCCAGGGCAAGCTACATTGGAAACTGAATACACTGAAATCATAGCTCTTTTAGTCCCAGGGAACAGGAGAGGGTTATGGGAATGGTGGTGGGTTGACTCCCCACAGGGTTTCCTAAGTAAGAATTTGCCTACAGAGGTAGCATTTAGAGGGCAGCCTTGGTCATTCAGCATTAGTGTTTCACAGCTTCTAAGCAACTTGCTAAATGTGTGAATGCTCATGTATTTCTGCTGAAGAACTGAATGGAGTAGAAAATATTAAATAATTTCCAGGGTTGAGAAATTTCATGATATCTCCCAAGGATGGGAACATCCTTTAGAGTTCATATTACTTTTTAAAGAATTCTACTGTAAGTGCTATTCCGGTATTTTAATTATAGTTGGAGACTTCATTGCCATTTTGGGATTAAAAGACTTGATTTTAAGTTACTGGAGGTTTGTATACTAGAGTTTTACCTACTTTCCAAAACAGTAAGTTTTTATTTTGCTACAATTTAAGTTTAATCTCTTTTGATATAAAAACTTTGGTGTTCATATCATCTTAAGTGGTTTTTTGCTTGTTTGTTTTGCTTTTTGTCAAAGGTAGAAAATTCTGGACTTTTTTATGATTAGCAAATTAAGCTACCTTAAAACAAAGTGGAAGCCCTTGAATATTCTATTTGGTGGTCTGATTTTGTGAACCTTCTCTCAGTTTCTTTGTACAAAGTTACTCGATTCTCCAGGCAAAGTTTTCCAATTATTATTACTATTTTTAGTACTTGTAGTTCTTGGAAATCCAAGATATCCACAGAACTTCAGACATATTTAGATA
>NW_023186975.1:0-1342 GCF_002007445.2 Ailuropoda melanoleuca | reverse complement strand
AGTCAAATATAAAACTAATGTCCCAGAAAAGACCTTCAAGTGAGAAAACAGTTAACATGCACCATCACCCTCCCTGTTAGTACAGACTGCCCTCTCACTGAGGTCCTCAAGGTAACTTTCTTATATCGTTTTTCACTTCACTTGTATTATTTTCCCAAAGATCATCTCCTTCAAAGTAAACAGTTTTCTATGTTCATTGAAAGTAACAAAAAACATCTATATTGTTTTAAGAAAGCTATACACAAAAGCCCATGCATTAAAAGCAGCACCTTGGTATATTAGAAAGCACAGTGGGTTAGAGTCTTACATTACTTTCCAGCTCAGGGTGTGCCACTTACTATGCATTATTTAATTTAGTATGAATAAGAAATAGGGTCCTTTTGTGGTAGGTCGTGTTAACATTTCTCTTTACGTAACACATACTGTGAAAAAGAAATTCAAATAATATAGACGTATGTAGAGTTAAAAGTGGAAGTTCCCTTTACATCTCCACTTCCACCACCCACTAAGGAGCCTAAGAAAATACTAATAGGATGTTGTTGTTTTTTTTTAACAGACCAGGCAATTGACCTGTTTCATTCACAGCTGTTTGGACCAAGAGGAACCTCCTTTGAATCTAACAGACTCTGAACATCACTCAGAGATTCTAGAGTTTGAACTCAACACAGTTACTAGATAGAAAAAGGTTTTTTTAAGGGCGGGGGGTCAGTGTGTTGCATATAACACAAGCAATTACTCAGTATTTAGCAAACAGTAAAGCAAAGCAGGGTAGTCATTACTGTTCTCCACCAAATATTCTAGCTGCTTTTCCAGGCACATGGCAAAACTGTACCTTCCCCATCCCCTTGACGTGATTTAAGGCAATGCAACTTGCTTGGGCAAAGAAATAGAAGAAGTAGTGATGGAGGCGCCTGGATGGCTCAGTTGATTAAGCATCTGCTCTTGATCTTAGCTCAGGTCTTGATCTCAGGGTCATGAATTCAAACCCTGCATTGGGCTCCACGCTGGGTGAGGAGACTACATTAAAAAAAAAAAAAAAAAAAAAGATATGTCTCTTCCAACTTTTTTTTTTTTTAAAGGTTTTATTTATTTATTCTACAGAGATAGAGACAGCCAGCGAGAGAGGGAACACNGAGAGAGGGAACACAAGCAGGGGGAGTGGGAGAGGAAGAAGCAGGCTCACAGCAGAAGAGCCTGATGTGGGGCTCAATCCCAGAACGCCGGGATCACACCCTGAACCAAAAGCAGACGCTTAACCGCTGTGCCACCCAGGCGCCCCCTCTTCCAACTTTTAAAGTTTCCGCTAGTACTTGATTCCTCATTCTTTTTCCCCATGCGATGG
>NW_023186974.1:0-673 GCF_002007445.2 Ailuropoda melanoleuca | reverse complement strand
GAGACACCTTATAGCACAGTGACCTTCTTCATGGTATGTATTGCAACTGTAATTAATTTATTACTTGAGCAGTTTTTCAATTTTTTTTTATTAATTATTTTTCAGAGAGGGAGTGTGCGTGAGANGAGAGCTGGGGGAGGGGCAGAGGGAGAGAGAGGGCAAGAATCCTAAGCAGGCTCCACACCCAGCACAGAGCCCAACATGGGGCTCGATCTCACGACCCTGAGATCATGACCTGAGCCAAAATCAAGAGTCAGACGCTTAATGGACTGAGCCATCTAGGCACCCCAGGTTGAGCATTTTTTTTTAAATAACCCTTGTAAACTATAAGCTTTACAATTGCAGGAAACATGTCTATTCCGCTCCCTATTGTATCCTTCAAATCTTAAAGCTAATTGATGGTCAGTATGCATTTGCCAGATGAAAATGCCAAGTGCTTGTGAATGGGTGCAATGTAGGGATAATATTCACAGACATAGGTGACCCCCACTTACAATCTAATTTTGGTTCTAAGCAAAAATGGCAACCTCATTGATAACAAATAAAAATTAAACTAGACATATACAAGGGTTTTTTAATGCAACAGTCACAAATTGGGGGGGTGCTAAATATAACTCTTTCATTTTCATCAATGAACCCAGCTTAGTTTCAAAGCCCATATTTCTGCTTGGGA
>NW_023186973.1:0-1000 GCF_002007445.2 Ailuropoda melanoleuca | reverse complement strand
CTTCAGAATTTTTTCTAACATATTTTATTACTTGAAAGCCTTTTAATTATCACCCTGCAGTAGATTGCAAAAATGGTCCTAAAGTTTCCATCCTTTGCCATGTTACCTTGTACTACCTTCCCATTTTGACTCTGGGATTGATTGTATGTCTTGCTTTGGTCAGTGTGATGCTAGGAAATGTGATTTAGAGGCTTATGGTGCTCTTGATGAGATGGGGCTTGCCTTCTCTCTCTGGTTCTGCCAGGGTTAGTCTCCTGGAGAGTGAAAGACACCTGAAGCAGAGCTGAGTGTTCCCTTGATCAGTCAATAGTCAAACAATACAGATGTGTGAGCAAGACCAGCCAAGATAAGCAGAGTCATCAAGCCAGCCTCTAGCTGCTCCAGATGAATGGACAAATGCATGCTTACTGCTGTGTGATACTGAGGTTTTGTGATGCTTTTTTATGCAGCATTTGTAAAATCTGATTCAGTCTACCATAGTTTTCAATAAAATAAGATTAAAATTGGTGGGGGTTTGTGTGTGTGTGTGTCTGTGACCATAAACTCTAAATTTAAAACAGTTTCTTCATGTTTATCAATTCCATTATTAGTAGTACTTAGTTAATCTAATGAACCTCAATGTATTACAAAATTTAATGCATATTTATTACATAAAAAGGTAAAATTCTCTTATTTAAATTCTATTCCATATTGAGAGAAATAAGGATTTTCCAATTATTTCTAGAATTTATGGATGAATATTGAATGAAACAAGACTAATAGTCCATTCTATTAATTTCAAAAATATTTACAAATGTAAGTGGTTCAGAAGTCTTGCCCAGATACATACATTTATGGGAATGACAGTGGTTTTATGATAGCAATGCTATGCAATTGTTTTGTGTCTTCCCTGGTTATATGCCAAATTTCACAAAGGAATCTCTAGTTATGAGTATTTTTAATGATTTAACAGTTAACAGCTCTATAGTTTCTACCTGAATTTTTGAGCATAAAGACTGGA
>NW_023186972.1:693-940 GCF_002007445.2 Ailuropoda melanoleuca | reverse complement strand
CCTTATGGAAGGTGGAACAGGAATCAAGGTGCTTTGGTTGCGGGAGTGAAACATGACGAACCCAGCACTGAGAAACACAATTCGGCCAACAGCCGCTTCCAACGAAATCTTTGCTTCTTCGGGAAATCCTGTCAAAACGGCTGCCGGCAATGGAATGAAAAGGCCCAAAACACGTCCGTCAGAAACAACACCCTACGGGGACAGTTTTAGCACTATCATCACCCTTCGTGAATAGGGAAAATGAGGG
>NW_023186972.1:0-599 GCF_002007445.2 Ailuropoda melanoleuca | reverse complement strand
CTTCCAACGAAATGTTTGCTTCTTGGGGAAATCCTGTCAAAACGGCTGCCGGCAATGGAATGAAAAGGCCCAAAACACGTCCATCAGAAACAACACCCTACGGGGACAGTTTTAGCACTATCATCACCCTTCGTGAATAGGGAAAATGAGGGAAAGTGGTCGCGGAACCCTGACGAGAGAGCCACATAGTGGTCTCTGACACACCACACAGTCCAGGGAAATATCAACGATCATCATCTCTCGTGAGTAAGGCATCATGAATGAAAAGTTTCAGGATATTCGTGGACTCAGCGCCCTTTTCATTGGTAATAAGAGTGCCCAGGAAAACACCTGCAGCAAACANGATTCCACATTGGGTGTAGGGGCCTGGGGAGGATCCAGCCCTTAGAACCAAGAAACAAAGTGTGAGGGGAAAGCCCTTGAAGTCACGACGGCCTTATGGAAGGTGGTACAGGAATGAAGGTGCTTGGTACCGTGAGTGAAACACGACGAACCCAGCACTGAGAAAGACAATTCGGCCAAAACCCACTTCCAATGAAATGTTTCCTCCCTGGGAAATCCTGTCAAAACTGCTGGCGGCAATGGAACGAAAAGGCCCA
>NW_023186971.1:1127-1352 GCF_002007445.2 Ailuropoda melanoleuca | reverse complement strand
GATTTGGATACCTTTGATCCCTTTTTGTTGTCTGATTGCTGTTGCAAGGACTTCTAGTACTGTGTTGAATATTAATGGCGAGAGTGGGCATCCTTGTAGTGTTCCTGATCTTAAGGGAAAGGCTTCCAGCTTTTCCCCATTGAGAATAATATTTGCTGTCGGCTTTTCATAGATGGCTTTTATGAGATTGAGAAATGTACCCTCTATTCCTACACTCTGAAGGGT
>NW_023186971.1:739-959 GCF_002007445.2 Ailuropoda melanoleuca | reverse complement strand
TGATGGATAATCCTTTTAATGTACTGTTGGATTCTATTAGCCAGGATCTTGTTGAGGATTTTGGCATCCATATTCATGAGGGAAATCGGTCTGTAATTCCCTTTTTTGAGGGGGTCTTTGCCTGGTTTTGGGATCAAGGTAATATTGGCCTCATAGAATGAGTTTGGTAGCTTTCCTTCTGTTTCTATCTTTTGAAACAGCTTCGGGAGAATAGGTATTA
>NW_023186971.1:0-555 GCF_002007445.2 Ailuropoda melanoleuca | reverse complement strand
GTTTCCAGGAAGGCCTCCATCTCTTCCAGATTGCTTAATTTATTGGCATATAGCTGTTGATAAAAGTTTCTAATAATCCTTCCAATTTCATTGGTGTTGGTCATGACCTCTCCTTTTTCATTCAGAATTTTATTAATTTCGGTCCTTTCTCTTTTCTTTTGGATAAGTCTTGCCAGTGGTCTGTCAATTTTATCGATCCTCTCAAAGAACCAGCTTCTAGTCCTGTTGATCTGCTCTACTGTACTCCTGGTTTCTAATTCATTGATTTCTGCTCTAATCTTGGTCAACTCCTTCCTTGTCAGTGGGTTAGGCCTGTCCCTCTGTTGCNTCTGTTGTTGTTCCAGCTTCTTGAGGTGAGAATATAAAAACTGCATTTTAGATTTTTCTATTCTTTTGAGTGAGGCTTGGATGGCTATGTATTTCCCCCTTAGGACTGCCTTTGCAGTATCCCATAGGCTTTGGACCATTGTGTTTTCATTCTTGCTGGTCTCCATGAATTGTTTAAATTGATTTTTGATTTCCTGGTTTATCGAGTCATTCCTGAGCAGGATGGTT
>NW_023186970.1:0-1178 GCF_002007445.2 Ailuropoda melanoleuca | reverse complement strand
ATCTCCTTCGTAGCATTTATAAAATCGTGCTCACGTAATGAATCTGTGCCCACCTGTGTACCAGCTGTTGCGTTCTAGACCTCATTTCCGTGAAGGCAAGGAATCTTTCATGCTCATGTCTTCTCTCCAGCACCTGCCACCCATCCTAGCACAAAGTAGGTACTCGGATAATCTCTGTGAAACAAAGCAGGGAAGTCGGGGGACGTGGATTCGTTCCNGTGAAACAAAGCAGGGAAGTCGGGGGACGTGGATTCGTTCATCAGATATTAACGGAGCACCTGCTACGTGCTAGGCCCTGTGCTAACTACAAGAGAGAGAGCAGATGCAGAAAAGGAGAGGAAAACCTTTACTTTCTCAGAGCTTACCTTGTATTTACATTATACTGGAGGAGAAAACGAATACGCAGGTAAACGTATAAATGTATATCACGGGACCAAGTGCTTGCTCGGTCCTCATCTGGCTGGGTGACTTGGCGTATGTCTCTCACCGTCTCTGGGCCTCAGTTTCCCCCTTCTATCAAGGGGGCTGGATAAGTGATCTCCCCAGAACTCAAAGGGTTCCCAAAGGGTTTACAGGAGCTCCCCATACATTGAAGTCTCTTCTGTCAAACATCACAGCCCGAGGGCCCTGTTTGTTGGTTGAACTTAAGCCCAGGGTTGTGTGGGCAGAAAATTTTTAATGCTAGTGTTTTGGAGAAACATTGAGCCAAATGATTGCCAAGCACCTCTCACCCCATCCCCTCTAGCTCAGATCACTGGGGCCTCTATCTTCAATCCTCCCTTACCTTTTTTTCTGTGAACAGGCACATTGTAGACACATCAATATTTGGTTCCAGCTAAGTCGTCACTTTCAAGGTCGCTATTGATGGGGCTGGAGACTTCCCCAGCCCTGGGCTCTGAACCCCCATCTATCCTTGTTACTCCTGCCTGGAACCCAGAGCTCAGTGAAAGAGAAAAAGCCAGGGGTCAGAAACATGGGGGTTAGCGTGTAGGACACGGGAGCGCCCAGGGGTTCCAGTGTCTCTTTGGGAACCAAGAGACAATGAAAAGAAGGGGTGTGGTCCTTGTCTGAGGAGCTTCAGGACCTCTTCTCTTGTCCCAGCCAGCTCCCTCTCTTGTACAACCAGGGCCAGAACTCCCCAGCTGGCTTTCCTAGTGTATGGGAGGAAATATCACCAA
>NW_023186969.1:0-1002 GCF_002007445.2 Ailuropoda melanoleuca | reverse complement strand
TAGGGGGAATTTCAAGTGTTTAAAGGTTACCTCTGGGAGCTGGGACAAAGGCCATATCTCTTTCTAGGTGAGGCCAAATTCCTTACTACACATCTGCCCTTCCCCAGGTGTTGACTCCAGGAACACTGCCCGGTAAACATCCTGCATGCTAATCATTGTCTAAGAGTCTGCTTCACAAGGAACTCAATGTGGGACACCTTGTTACCAATAAAATTTATTCGAGAAAATTTTAAAGACAGTTCCAAGATCGTTGAAATGGTCCACGATATTCTTTGAATTACAAACCCAGTGCTGAACTCAGGAATGGGAAAATTCAAGGAAAGGAGAAGAAGAATGGGAGCATTCATTCATTCAATGTCTCCCTGGGCCAGCAGGGAGCTCCCCTTTGAAAAGCTTAAGGAATCTGGAAACCCAAACTCAAAGATGTTTGGAAATGCTCTCAGCAAACATATGGAGAAAAGTTCAACCTTGCTAATAACCAAATAAATAATTTACCCATCAGTGTATATTCTGTTTGGACATATAATGTGATCCGAGAAACTGATATTCTGGATTTATCCTCTATGAGTGCAAAGATTTTTGTCTGTTTTTTTGTTTGTTTGTTTGTTTTTGTCTTCCTCATCACTGCTGTGTTCCAGACACCTACTGCAGCCTGGCACACGAAATGTGCCTAGTAAATAGGAACTAGCAATGGTTATTGATAAAATGCACTATTTCATAATCCTTGTGCAACTATTCTGAATTGGTACTTAAAGTGGCCGCAGGACTGGAAATCCCAGCTGAGGTGCAATAACATGAAAGTTAAAGGAGGGGATGTGGAGAGTAGAACTGAGGATAACAGAGCAGTCAACATAAGAGGTTAGAGTACATAAGAAAAAGTATTCACAAGTCAATTCTGAGCAAAGTCACTTATGAAGGATAGGTGAGAAGAAAAACTCAATGTGATTAAGAGGTAGGATTTCTTTAGCCAACTGCTGCTATCCCTGTCAGCTCAGAAACCCA
>NW_023186968.1:0-600 GCF_002007445.2 Ailuropoda melanoleuca | reverse complement strand
CTCCCCTTCGCTGCACTAAATTAAGATGAAGCTTTTCCACGGGAATAGTTGCAGTGTGACCCGAACCACAGTGGCACAGAGAACGTGCACAGGCCAGGAAGCTCCAGTGATGAGAACAGGCATGAAGTTCATGGACAGAATGATCGCATTTTTGTAAAGACCACAACCAAGAACTTGGCAGTATAAGTTGGTANGTTGGTGCAGCCACTGTAGAAAACAGTATGGAGATTCTTCAAAAAATTAGAAATTGAAGTACCCTGTGATGCAGCAATTCCACTTCTGGCCACTTATCCGAAGGAAACAAAATCACTGCCTTAAAGAGATATCTGCTCTCCCATGTTCGTTGCAGCATTATTCATAACAGTCGAGACATGGAAACAGCGTCAGTGTCCACGGATGCTGAATGGAGAAAGGGAATGTGGTATTTATTTGCAGTGGAATATTTTTCAGCCATAAAAAGGAAGGAGAGCCTATTTGTGACTACATAGACGGACCGTGAGAAATAAGTGAGAAAGAGGAAGGCAAGTATGGTATGATCTCGCGCATATGAGGAATCTGAAAATACCACAACAGAACAGATGGGTGGCTGCCAGAGGCAGG
>NW_023186967.1:496-619 GCF_002007445.2 Ailuropoda melanoleuca | reverse complement strand
GTTTTATTGAGTACTGGTAAAGAAAGCAAGGCTGGTTTTTGGTTTTGTTTTTTGTTTTTTGACTCAACATGCTTGTTTTTAAAAGACTTTATCTTTTGGGGTGCCTGGGTGGCTCAGTCGTTA
>NW_023186967.1:0-252 GCF_002007445.2 Ailuropoda melanoleuca | reverse complement strand
AGACTTTATCTTTTTACTGCAGTTTTAGGCTCACAGGAATACTGACCAGAAGGTACACAGATTTCCCATAAACTTCTTATCCTCACACAGCACAACCTCCCCAATTTTCAACATTCCCCTCCAGAGTTGTACATTTGTTACAGTTAATGAACCTACACTGACAATCATTATCATCCAAAGACTATAGGTTACATTAGGCTTCACTCTTGGTGGTGTACATTCTATGGATTCAGAAAATATAGAATGACATGC
>NW_023186966.1:455-748 GCF_002007445.2 Ailuropoda melanoleuca | reverse complement strand
AAAGTGTGAGGGGAAAGCCCTTGACGTCACGACGGCCTTATGGAAGGTGGAACAGGAATCAAGGTGCTTTGATAACGTAAGTGAAACACGACAGACACAGCACTGAGAAAGACATTTCGGCCAAAACCCGCTTCCAACGAAATGCTTCCTCCCTGTCAAAAATGCTGGCGGCAATGGAACGAAAAGGCCCAAAACACGTCGGACAGAAACAACACAGTACAGGGACCGTCTTAGCACTATTATCACCATTCGTGAATAGGGAAACATGAGGGAAAGTGGTCGCGGAGGCCTGA
>NW_023186966.1:0-252 GCF_002007445.2 Ailuropoda melanoleuca | reverse complement strand
ATTCCACATTGGTTGTAGGGGCCTAGGGAGGATCCAGCCATTAGAATCAAGAAACAAAGTGTGAGGGGAAAGCCCTTGAAGTCACGACGGCCTTATGGAAGGAGGAACAGGAATCAAGGTGCTTTGGTACCGTGAATGAAACACGACAGACACAGCACTGAGAAAGACAATTCGGCCAAATCCCGCTTCCAACGAAATGCTTGCTCTCTGGGGAAATCCTGTCAAAAGTGCTGGCGGCAATGGAACGAAAAG
>NW_023186965.1:0-596 GCF_002007445.2 Ailuropoda melanoleuca | reverse complement strand
CTGAAGGTGGTTCCTTCCAGGGAAGGATCTTTGGACATGGTGTCAAAGGCCTGAATTGAGTCTTGCCTCCTGCACTGTTGGGCAAGTTGTTTCTTTCTTTCTTTTTCTTTCTTTCTTTCTTTTTCTTTTTCTTTCTTTTTTTTTAGATTTTATTTATTTATTTGACNTTTGACAGAGAGAGAAATAGCCAGCGAGAGAGGGAACACAAGCAGGGGGAGTGGGAGAGGAAGAAGCAGGCTCCCAGCGGAGCAGGAAGCCTGATGCGGGGCTTGATCCCAGACCCTGGGATCACACCCCGGGCTGAAGGCAGATGCTTGACAACTGAGCCACCCAGGCACCCCGGGCAAGTTGTTTCATATTTGGTATATGGATCACTAAGAACATAAATGTCGAAGGGGAAGGGCACTAATGCTGGTAAAATGTCTACAAATGCCAAGTACCATGTTGGACTTTTACACTCGTGTTGTCATCTGTTTCATTCCATACTCATGGCCACCCTTGGAAGTAAATACTTTTTCTACTTCAACTTTTGCAGTTTACAAATGAGGAAGCTAAGCTTCTAAGAGGTGAAATATCTTGCCCAAAGCTGGTGGGGG
>NW_023186964.1:0-576 GCF_002007445.2 Ailuropoda melanoleuca | reverse complement strand
TTCCAGCTGGTGAATCCTATAAACCATCCATTATCCATCGTGGACCTGCTGTGCTCAGCTTCCATGCTGGGTGCTGTAGGGGACGTGGACCTCGTGGGCTTGCACTCTAGGATTTTACATTCTGGGAGCGGTCTGACACTAACTCTGCTTAACATAGAATATAATTNGGTCTGACACTAACTCTGCTTAACATAGGATATAATTAAGGCTAAACTGGCTCTCAGGACAGCATTGTAATTGTTACAGCATTGTTTCGGGTTTGTAAATCTTGAGTCCAAAGGAAGATTGTAAATGATGGGATCATGCAATATACTCCCATATTTTTAGCGGCAGTCCTTGTGCAGTCCTGAGTGCGTAACGAACTCTTATGGACAAAAAGGGTGGTTTGACCAGTACAGAGCCTGATAGAAGTTGGTCCAGGCTGCTGTTTTGTTAATTGAAAGGAATGGAAGGTGGGACAGAATTTCTATTCTACTCCCAGGGCACATTTCAAGAGAAAGAGTCACATGAGTCATCCCCAGAAACACCACTGCACTGCTGAAAGAGATTGGCTTTTACATTGACCCACAAAGTTTC
>NW_023186963.1:0-1201 GCF_002007445.2 Ailuropoda melanoleuca | reverse complement strand
AACATCAAATAAAGCATGTGTGCCTTTTCTGCTGTTAATCTTCCTTTTGTCAGTTTAATTCACAAGCTGCGGGCACCTAAACTAAGAGGGTAGAGAAAGCTTTTTCCTCCCTTACAATAGTAATTAAACCANGGTAGAGAAAGCTTTTTCCTCCCTTACAATAGTAATTAAACCTCAGGGAGTTACATAAATAAAGTTCAGTTGTAGTTTATGCTGTGTAAAATTAAGGTTAAGCACACCGTCTATGATCAAGGATTAGAACAAATCTAATAGACTCAAACCTGCATGTGAACCTAGTCTATGGGCCCACTAACCTCAGACTGAGCTAATTCATATAACTGGACCAAGCAAGGACCACGCATCATGTACGTAATAGGATTGGCTTCCGGTCTAAAATCCGCTACTGTACCACCTTGAACAGAGATTCCATTACCACATCACCTGCTGTGACACTCAAGGAACTCGAAAACAAACCTCACGTTACTCCCAACAGAGGCCAAACTTACGTTAGCTCAGAGACTGCTCAGAAAGGTGTGTGTGTGTATGTGTGTGTGACCTGAAGTTAGTAACTTCTTCAAACTCTTGGGACTTTTCGAGGAGCCAACACTCCTTTTGCCATTGGTTCTTCCTGAATATTAACAATCTCTATTTACTTTAAAAGAAAATGTATTCCATATGCTCCAGAATCATTTGTACTAAATCACCACATGGGAAACATAAATAAATATTACATGTGTGTATGTTTGACATTTCTAGATGTGGAAGAGACTACTTTTATCTTTAAGATGAGCAGTTCTCATTTGGATGTCGGAGAGGATATAGTCAGACTGAGTTTCAAATTAATGAATTCTACTTGACATCTCTTAAGATTTTTCAAAGATACCAAAAAGTAACATATCAAACATAAACTCTTGATATTTCCTCAATTTCTAGGCTTCCCCATGGTTTCTCTCTCAGGAAATGTTGTCACTACCCACCTCCTTGAGACGAAAACCCAACAACTATGTCGTCTCCCCTCTACCTCAGCAGCCATTCCCAGTCCCCAGACCCTGTTGGTTTTACCCCCTACATAATTCTCAAATACAGTCTTTCCCTTAACCTTTGCAGGGTCCAGGGCAAGAGCCTAACGTATGTTATGTCTAAATATTTAAAAGCTATGGATAAAGTAAGTCAACTATCAGGTAAAATAGTTCTATTCTCC
>NW_023186962.1:1335-1556 GCF_002007445.2 Ailuropoda melanoleuca | reverse complement strand
TCATCTGTTGAAGGGCATCTCGGTTCCTTCCACGATTTGGCTATTGTGGACAATACTGCTATGAACATTGGTTTTCATATGGCCCTTCTCTTCACTACATCTGTATCTTTGGGGTAAACACCCAGTAGTGCAAAGTCTGGGTCATAGGGTAGCTCAATTTTTAACCTTTTAAGGGACCTCCACACTGTTTTCCAGAGTGGCTGTACCAACTTGCATTCCCA
>NW_023186962.1:0-1221 GCF_002007445.2 Ailuropoda melanoleuca | reverse complement strand
GACACTTTTCCAATGATGACATACAAATGGCTAACAGACACATGAAAAAATGTTCAAAATCATTAGCCATCAGAGAAATTCAAATCAAAACCACACTAAGATACCACCTTATGCCAGTTAGAATGGCAAAAATTGACAAGGCAAGAAACAACAATTGCTGGAGAGGATGTAGAGAAAGGGGACCCATTCATTCTTTAGTTAGATGCTCTTAGGCTTCATGTAGTTGAGTTGTATCCAAATTTCCTCTTGTGATTGAGTTATAGTTTCAAAGCATTGTGGTGTGAAAATATGCAAGAAATGATCCCTTGCATATACTGGTTGGTACTGGTTGAGACCTGATTTGTGACCCAGGATGTGATCTATTCTGGAGAATGTTCCATGTGCACTTGGGAAGAATGTGTATTCTGTTGCTTTGGGATGGAATGCTCTGAATATATCTGTGAAGTCCATCTAGTCCAGTGTGTCATTCAAAGTCCTTATTTCCTTCTTGATCTTCTGTTTAGATGATCTGTCCATTGCAGTGTGTGTGACGGTGTTAAAGTTCCCTACTATTATTGTATTATTATTGATGTGTTTCTTTGATTTTGTTATTAATTGGCTTATATAATTGGCTGCTCCCATGTTAGGGGCATAAATATTTACAATTGTTAGATCTTCTTCCATTGACCCTTTAATTACGATATAGTGTCTTTCCTCATTTCTTATTACAGCCTTTGGTTTAAAATCTAATTTGTCTCACTGGGGCGCCTAGGTGGTACAGCGGTTAAGTGTCTGCCTTCAGCGCAGGGCGTGATCCCGGCGTTATGGGATCGAGCCCCACATCAGGCTCCTCTGCTATGAGCCTGCTTCTTCCTCTCCCACTCCCCCTGCTTGTGTTCCCTCTCTCACTGGCTGTCTCTATCTCTGTCAAATAAATAAAATAAAATCTTTAAAAAATAANTTTAAAAAAATAAAATAAAATCTAATTTGTCTCATAAAAGGATTGCCACTCCAGCTTTCTTTTGATGTCCATTAGTATGATAAATGGTTTTCCATCCCCTCATTTTAAATCTGGAGATGTCTTTGGGTCTAAAATGGTCTCTTGCAGACAACATATTGATGGGTCTTGCTTTTTTATCCAATCTGATACCCTGTGTGTTTTGATTGGGGGCATTCAGCCATTTACATTCAGGGTAACTACTGAAAGACATGAATTTAGTGCCATTTTATTCCCTGTAAAGT
>NW_023186961.1:0-598 GCF_002007445.2 Ailuropoda melanoleuca | reverse complement strand
AATCCTCAGTGACTACATGTTCCGTGTGGTCTTGCAGCTAACCTCTTTTGCTCCCTAAGCTGCACTACCAATGTGTACAAAGATATCTCCCTTGACTATTCAGATCAATCAACGAGGACACATGGACCCNGACACATGGACCTACAGTTACAGAAAAGCACAGTGGGGAATACAAAGAAACAGTACATGCTTTCCAGTGTCCAAACATTTAGGTCAGTGTTTATGCAAAATTGGTGGCCCTCTTTAACCCTGTTCTGATGTAACATAATAAACAAACAGGCCTGCCTCACAGGAGAGAAGCAATGCACATGAACATAATTCATAAGTTAATTAGCACAGTCTACTGTGGCCAAGTAGTGACAGATGTGACACCTGCTTTTAGGGAAAAAATGAGAAAGAAAGAAGAACAGCAGAGGTCAGTTCCTTCTCTAGGGAGATTTGTGGTCACACACAGGTTACATTAGCTGGCATAGAAAACAGCATTTTAAACAGACCAAAGTATCTTTGAAAGGCAAATTATAAATATAAGTGCAATTAAAAACACAAACTAAATTCTCCATCCAAATGAATGGTCAAATATATGTCCCACAGGGAGGCA
>NW_023186960.1:1183-1391 GCF_002007445.2 Ailuropoda melanoleuca | reverse complement strand
GATAATCCTTTTAATGTACTATTGGATTCTATTAGCAAGGATCTTGTTGAGGATTTTGGCATCCATATTCACCAGGTATATCGGTCTGTAATTCTCCTTTTTGATGGGATCTTTGTTGGTTTGGGGATCAAGGTAATACTGGCCTCATAGAATGAGTTTGGTATTTTTCCTTCTGTTTCTATTTTTTGAAACAGCTTCAGGAGAATAG
>NW_023186960.1:555-892 GCF_002007445.2 Ailuropoda melanoleuca | reverse complement strand
TTCATTCATAATTTTATTAATTTGGGTCCTTTCTCTATTCTTTTGGATAAATCTTGCCAGTGGCTTTCGATCTTATTTATTCTTTCAAAGAACCAGCTTCTAGTTCTGTTGATCTGCTCTACTGTCTCCTGGTTTCTAATTCATTGATCTCTGCTCTAATCTTGATCAACTGCTTTCTTGTGCATGGGTTAGGTCTGTTCCTCTTTTCCAGCTCCAGCTTCTTTAGGTGAGAATGTAAAAACTGCATTTTAGATTTTTCTATTCTTTTGAGTGAGGCTTGGATGGCTATGTGTTTTCCCTTTAGGACCACCTTTGCAGTGTCCCGTAGGTTTTGGAC
>NW_023186960.1:0-199 GCF_002007445.2 Ailuropoda melanoleuca | reverse complement strand
ATGTCATTCAAAGCTCTTGTTTCTTTGTTGATTTTCTGCTTAGGTGATCTGTCTATTGCTGAGAGTGGGGTGTTGAGGTCCCCTACTATTAATGTATTTTTATCTATATGTCTCTTTATTCTGGTTAGGAGTTGACTTATGTATCTTTCTGCTCCTCTGTTGGGGGCATATATATTTAAAATTGTCATATCCACTTGTT
>NW_023186959.1:0-1723 GCF_002007445.2 Ailuropoda melanoleuca | reverse complement strand
GCTGTGGCCACTGTTAGAATGCACTGCTTGGCTCAGTGGAGTAATGTGCCCGCCCCAGAGGAGGAATGGAGTCAAGTGGACCCCGAGAAGGAGGGTGGGTCCCCAAGAGAAGTTACAGTGCTGTTATCACAAGAAGAGTGAGTGGATATGGGTGGAAAGGAGGGGCATCTTGACTAGGGTGACACACTGCCTGGGGACCTTCACGGCCCTGGACACCTTACCCTGAAGGGTACCCTCGGGGTACGGGAATTGGCGGTGAGGCTGGCGCAGGAGAGCGGGAGCATGAGCCAGTCGTGCGCTCTACAGCCTGGAGACTGGGGTTATCGTCATGTCTTCCTTCCCCTGAGGGAGCAGAGCAAGGGGGGGATAGCTGCGGTGTGGACACACCACCCTCAAGATCTAGGTCAGATTGGTTCAGTCAGTGTGGACAGTCTGCGGCGGAGGGTTTCTGACAAAGCCAGCCTAGTGCATCGGGAAAGCACGTGCTGTGTGCCAGGCCCTCAGAGAGCTTTGGGGCATGTCTCGGGGCCACGCAGCGCGGGACCGTTCAACCATCTGTGCCCAAAGGAGAGAGTCCTGGGTGGGGAAGTTTCTGGGTATGGGGCTGCTTAACCCCAAGAAAAAGGATGGAGGGCATTCATGGACATAAAGCCAAAGCCACTGAAAACTGACGATAAATGATATGATTAATAATAAGGAATGCTTATTCATTACGTTTATTGTTTATTATTACCTGTCTCCCCTCTGTTATCTATCGGTACAGCCACCCCATAAATTAGTGGCTTAAAGCAACAGCGGTTTATTATTTCTAAGGACTAAGTGAGTGGCTGGGCTCAGTGGGCAGATCTTCTGTCCCACGTGGTGTTGGCCAGGGTCGTCGAGATGGTTGCATTTAGCTTGGAGCTTGGCCAGAGCTGGAACGTTAGATGGCAGGGCTTATGTGTCTAGTGGCTGGAGTGGCTCACGACAGGCTGGGCTGCTTTCTGGGCAGAGTAGATGGACTTCTTATACTGGACTCTGGGCTTCCAAGAGACCCAAATCAGAAGCTGCCAGTTCCCTTAAGGGCTAAGCCCAGGGCTGGCACAAACTCACTTCTGCTCTAGTCTGTTGGTCAAAGCAAGTCACAGGGCAGGCCCAGATTCAAGGCGAGAGGAATTAGCCCCTCCTGATAGAAAGAGCATGTGCGTGCGGGTGTGGTGAAATCATTGGCTGCCATCTTTGAGACCATCCACCACACCCCACTGCAATGTACACCCAGGACGGCAGAGTTTTTTTCTTTTGTTCACTGATGTATTCCACAAGCGGCCGCTGAAACAGTTCCCGGCACATAGGAGGTGTTCAACAGATATCTGTTGAATGAATTGAATTCAGTTCGCCGGGACAGAGTTTCTACCCGGATGCATTCTTGGAACACAGGCCCAGCGTAAAGCAGACTTTGCCTATTAGGAGAGGCCTGTGGTGTGATGACCGTGCTTCCCACCGTCTGCCGTGACAGCCTGTGTGCCTCTCCTCATGTATGCACAGGTGTATAAAGAACATGCAAGAAACCCAAAACAAGGCCAGTGGGGTAGCAGGAAGCCCGGCGCCACAGCGGTGGCAGACTTCTGGCCTGGGCTCTGGGCCACTGGAGCGGCAGGGAGCTTCTGCTCTGCTCCTTGGTGTGTCTGTCAAGTGTGCACATGGGGCCCTTGGCTAAATGGGACTGAGGGGCCCTTTAGTTCTA
>NW_023186958.1:0-630 GCF_002007445.2 Ailuropoda melanoleuca | reverse complement strand
CAGGCTTCCAGCAGAGCGGGGAGCCTGATGTGGGGCTCCATCCCAGGACTCTTGGGATCACGCCACGAGCCAAAGGCAGACGGTTAACAACTGAGCCACCCGGGCACCCCTGCTCTATAAGAAATATTAAAAGAATTTCTACAGATAGAAAAAATACAAGGCAGTCAGAAAGATAGGTCTGTAGAAAGGNGAAAGATAGGTCTGTAGAAAGGAATGAAGAGTATCGAGTATATAATAAATTAAGGTTAAACATCTTGTTCCCCCTTATTTTTTTATTCTTCTAAAAAGTAAGTGTTTAAAGCAATATGAGGAACAATGCAGAGTGTGTTTATAGCATATATAAAATACATGAATACAGTGGCACAATAAGTGGAAGATAGGAATTGAAAATATAGTTATAAGGTTTTTATACTACACAGGATATATTGTAATATTTATGATAGAACACTCAGATTATTTTAAATATATGTATTATAAACTGAGGAAACCAAGAAAAATTAAAGAAAAGATACACATAGTAAATCAATAGATGAGATAAACTGAATCATAAAAAATACTCAAACTGACAGAAGACTAAAAAACAGTAAGAATGAAAGAAACAAAGGAAAACTGGAGCAAGTGGAAAACATC
>NW_023186957.1:0-1048 GCF_002007445.2 Ailuropoda melanoleuca | reverse complement strand
CCTCCAATGTATTACTTATATATAAAGTAATAAGAGGGGAGAGATGAAAATAGATGATGTGTATAGAAATATATATATATACATAATAAGCAAATATATATATATNAAGCAAATATATATATACACACAAAACTACCACAGCTCTCACTTCTGTAATTGATCATGATGTTGCATTTGATATCTGCAAATTTGTTCTTCTGCTACAGATTCCGTATTTTATGTGTTTTCAGCTAGAACGTGGTTGGTGTTCTTTAATCAGGTGTGATGATTCAAACTCTTCATTTCTGAAGGATTTGAGTCCTCAATAGTTTTCCTTTCTCTGGCTGCTCTAGTTTTTCTTAATTACCTTTACTACAGCATAGAGAAATATTAAGAGTCTGTTCTCTTAAATGTATTGACTTCTCTGTGTTCCTACTGTGTGGAAACAAAATAATTACCTATCAATAATCAATGTCAATCACTTCAGCCATTAGAGTAAACTTTTTGCCTGCTAGTTCAGTGGATGTGGAGCCCAAAATTGTCAGGTGGCGAGATTGTTTTCAAGTTCAATAGTACCAGTGTTGCCTATCCTTGTAGGAAGCATACCCTTCTTGAGGACTAAGTCCATTTCACTAGTGGAACTCAGAGTTGCCAGATAAAGAGCAAAATTTCTTTGAGTAATTTACCAGGGATAATAGTGAGAGAAGCCACTCCCATGACCACTCATTGATTTCCTGGTTCCTATATTCTGACAATGGGAGTGAAAGTATCATATAATGGTCTCTAATTCAAAGCATAAAATGTATCCTAAGGAAGATACTCATCCTTTCAGTGTATTGTTTCCCAACTAATGTCATACTTGAATCTTCAATAAGCCATTGGACTACACCAGCCAATTCTTCATCATGAGGTAGTTGGCAAATTCATTAATTACAAGAGCATGTGCTGAAATTCTCTTGATAAAATTGGTTTAGGAGCCAATAACCTAAGCCTGTGTCTTTCCTGAACTCTAAACCTCTATACCTCCTTGAAATTCAGCTTTCTGTAGAGTTCTTCTTGTAGACCACTG
>NW_023186956.1:0-2540 GCF_002007445.2 Ailuropoda melanoleuca | reverse complement strand
CAGTGGTCTACAAGAAGAACTCTACAGAAAGCTGAATTTCAAGGAGGTATAGAGGTTTAGAGTTCAGGAAAGACACAGGCTTAGGTTATTGGCTCCTAAACCAATTTTATCAAGAGAATTTCAGCACATGCTCTTGTAATTAATGAATTTGCCAACTACCTCATGATGAAGAATTGGCTGGTGTAGTCCAATGGCTTATTGAAGATTCAAGTATGACATTAGTTGGGAAACAATACACTGAAAGGATGAGTATCTTCCTTAGGATACATTTTATGCTTTGAATTAGAGACCATTATATGATACTTTCACTCCCATTGTCAGAATATAGGAACCAGGAAATCAATGAGTGGTCATGGGAGTGGCTTCTCTCACTATTATCCCTGGTAAATTACTCAAAGAAATTTTGCTCTTTATCTGGCAACTCTGAGTTCCACTAGTGAAATGGACTTAGTCCTCAAGAAGGGTATGCTTCCTACAAGGATAGGCAACACTGGTACTATTGAACTTGAAAACAATCTCGCCACCTGACAATTTTGGGCTCCACATCCACTGAACTAGCAGGCAAAAAGTTTACTCTAATGGCTGAAGTGATTGACATTGATTATTGATAGGTAATTATTTTGTTTCCACACAGTAGGAACACAGAGAAGTCAATACATTTAAGAGAACAGACTCTTAATATTTCTCTATGCTGTAGTAAAGGTAATTAAGAAAAACTAGAGCAGCCAGAGAAAGGAAAACTATTGAGGACTCAAATCCTTCAGAAATGAAGAGTTTGAATCATCACACCTGATTAAAGAACACCAACCACGTTCTAGCTGAAAACACATAAAATACGGAATCTGTAGCAGAANATAAAATACAGAATCTGTAGCAGAAGAACAAATTTGCAGATATCAAATGCAACATCATGATCAATTACAGAAGTGAGAGCTGTGGTAGTTTTGTGTGTATATATATATTTGCTTATTATGTATATATATTTATTTCTATACACATCATCTATTTTCATCTCTCCCCTCTTATTACTTTATATATAAGTAATACATTGGAGGTTAGCCTTACATTTTTTTTTCTTTAGGTAACAAATATTCAGTGAAATGGTGACTGGATTTGAGTAGTAACTAATATAGCTAGTGATGGGATAAAATGACAACTGGACTTTCTGTCTCCTCATTTTGGGGGAAGATGAGAATTTCGTCCTTTGTACAAAGAATAATTACATCCTTGCTAAGTGAACATGAAATTGTTTTTGCAATTGTTTTTGTTGTTTTCTGGAAATGCAAACATTTGTATAAAGGTGTATATGGAATATGAATAGCTGTCAGTGTAGAATGTGACAGTTATCCATATGCTGACTATTAGCTGCAGATCAACCCTTTCTTCCCTTGCGTCGTTATACTAGACCTAGATATTGTTCTTTGGCCACATGATGTTGATATTAACCTTTGTCTAGAAAGAGATTGCAAAACTAGGTCAGCAGGAAGGGGTTGAGCTACTCTACCTTGAAAAGTGGTAGATTGGAATGTGGAATGTGAAATGTTGTAGTGTTTAACCTCGGAGGCTCCCATGAACCAGATGAAATCCAAACATCAGTGGGTTTCTCTGCCATTCAGTGGGCTGCTGTTATAGATGAACTACAGCTCATACACTTTGCAAGTTTCTTCATCACCTGGAGGGTAGACCCACACACTTCAGTTCACTTATCACAGTCTGAGTATTCCTTTCCCCTCCTTTCTCTAAAGAGGTCTTAATCCCAGACTATGAGTTTTCCCCTATCATAAGTTTCTAAGAAAGGTCTTATTTCCTTTTCCTCAGCCCTAGAGGGGGAAAGAACTTTATACATTTGTTACTGCTGTACTCCTGCATCTTGTATTTCTGCACATCCTATTTAGTAATCACCTTTTACTAGTTAACAGTTCTTAGTGTTAAATTCTCCATGTTCATATTACTGATATAGTTTCTGTCCTCTGATGTGACCCAGACTAATACAATCATAGTTTTTGCTGTGCCTCTATTTTCTATTTCTCCTGACACTTCTGTTGCTTTTCTTCATTTTATTTGTATTATCCCTTTCCAATTATTGTCCTTAAGATGAAATTTAAAACTTGAGCAGTAATAATATTTATTGAAGATTGTGTTTTTTAACTTTTAAAGCAAGAGAAATTATGGCTTTTTTTTTTCTCTTAGGAAAAATGGTATTTTAAAAAATGTTAGCTGTATCCATTTTCTCATGCTAAGGGAAACTTTGGCTTGAGCCAAAACAAGATCTTGAGCCAGTATTGAAGTGTCTCCAATTCAAAGTACTAGCATGCCATGCACATCTAACCACCATCTCTCCGACTCCAGGGGAGTTTCATCAGGTATCTTCCTTACAGATAAGACATATAAATGAATGACCATCAGAGTAGGAAACTATTCATATGCTGTTACAAAATAAAGTTTAGCTCAGTGTGACAAATTGTTTGTGGGTAAAAGCTGAGGCAAAAATAAATACTAAGCTATAATCAAAATTTAGAATAGGAGGCAAAGGAGGAGGA
>NW_023186955.1:0-756 GCF_002007445.2 Ailuropoda melanoleuca | reverse complement strand
AAAACTGTTGGAAGTGTTAAACAGAAAAGAATTGCAAGTAGAGAGGGATGGACAGAACATGGCTGTTTTTCGTTATGAGTCTCGAATATCTATCTGATTGTTTCAGCCATGATAACTTTGATCAAACGTGTGTGTGTGTACGTGTGCATGTGTAGTGGTGGTGGGGGACTGGTAGGAGGAAGCCAAGCCAGGGATCGGGTATCATGGAGCTGGCAATGCTCTGAAGCCTGTGGCATCATTAAGTGAGTCTGTCAGCAGATGGCGGAACCCCAGCCATTAGGCAGAAGCTCAAAGATAGAATTTCTCTCCCTAGAGGGAAACAAGCGAGAGTTAGGCAGTCCAGGTCCTCCAGAGACTGAGGGCTGGGAGGTTTCCAAGGCAGCGAGTCAGGCCCAGGAAACAATGCAATGTGGGGACTTGGGTCTCAGAACTGGGGCACCAGGTTGGAGCCTGTCGGGCAGCCAACGTGAGCAGATGCTGAAGCCCAGAGTACTTGGGGCTCACTTTTTATCTCCATCTTGCCTGAGCTCAGAACTGGGATCAGGCTTGGCTTCGAAGATGAGAGCAACAAAGGAAGCAAAACTAGAAATGTGCGTGATCTGACGAACACTAGGTCGACACCAACTACTAGATCTGAGAGCTACAGGCCATTGTCTTCCTTTAAAATGTCTGTCACTCCCCAACCGGGGGCCATACATAGCTCCCCCACAAAACCTACTCCCAGGACTAAACTAATATGCAGCCAATGAAACAAAT
>NW_023186954.1:0-1574 GCF_002007445.2 Ailuropoda melanoleuca | reverse complement strand
GGTTTCTTTCTTCTACCTACACAAATCCAACATTAAACCCCTTTAGTGAATTTTTCATTTTAGTTATTGTACTTTACAACTCCATAATTTGTATTTGGTTCATTTCTATAATTTCTATCCCTTTATTGATGTGCTCTTTGGTGAAACATAATTCTGTTTTGTGATACTCATACTTTCCTTTAGGTCTTTAGGTTTGGTTTTCTTTAGCTCTCTGAACATAGCTTAAATGCTTGATTTAAAGTCTTTACCTAGAAATTCCAAACTCTTGGCTTCCTTGGGTAGAGTTGCTGTTGATTTCCTTTTTTATTTTCCTGTGTACTGGTTATACATTCTTTTTTTTTTTTAAAGATTTTATTTATTTATTTGACAGAGATAGAGACAGCCAGAGAGAGAGGGAACACAAGCAGGGGAAGTGGGAGAGGAAGAAGCAGGCTCATAGCTGAAGAGCCCGATGTGGGGCTCGATCCCACAACGCCGGGATCACGCCCTGAGCCGAAGGCAGACGCCTAACCGCTGTGCCACCCAGGTGCCCCAACATTCTTGTTTCTTCACAGTCCTTGCAAATTTTTGTTGACAACTGGACACAATGTTATATTGTGGCAACTCTGGAAATCAGACTCTTTCCAACTTCTCAAGGTTTGTTTTTGTTACTGTTTCTTATAGCTGTTTGTTTCATGACTTTTCTTTTTTTGTTTTGTTTTGTTTTTAGTGTAACTCTTCTTTTTTAATTTTTTAACTTTTTTATTATGTTCGTTAGCCACTGTATAGTACATCATTCGTTTCTGATGTAGTGTTCATTGAATCATTAGTTATGTATAACACCCAGTTCTCATCACAACACATGTCCTCCTTAATACCCATCACCCTGTTTCACGACTTTTCTGAAGGAATTCTGTAAAGTCTGTATTCCTCACCATGTGTGGCCATGAGATCTCTGTCTCATTAGCTTAGTGGTCAGCTAGTGATTGGAAAAAGATTTTCTTACACTCTTGGACTGAATAAAAAAAACACCTCTCATTCTTTGCAGAAGGGCTCCATGTGTATGTTGAAGCACGCTTTCAACACCCAGTCAGGTAGTTGACAGTGCTACCTTAGCCTTCACTTCCTGCTGGTACGAACTCTCAAGGTCAGCAAAAGGTGAGAGTTTTAGGACCTTCTCAGGTCTTTCTTGAGCATGTGCACAGCTCTGGAAGTGCATGTAGCCTTCTAGAATCCTAGGAATATGTAGGAGCTTTCCAAAGCCCTTATTCCCCCAAAACATTTCATTCTCGAGCATTTCCACCCAAGACTTTTGGTTAGTCCATTATTCACTCCATTATCTATTGCCTCAAGCAGCAAGGACTAAAACACTTGCCTGTAAATGATTTTGATCACACCCCAGTTAGCAGTGGGCAAGTTCCAAGTCAGGTGAAATAAAGATAAGGCATTCCAGCCAGTCTTCTTTCAGGGAAAAAACAGATTAAACAACAATTCCTTGTGAATGAGATCTGGACTGTTCCTTCCAGCAGTAGGAAAAAGAGCTGATATTTTCAAGGCTATTTCTGGGATAAGAAGTGGTAAATGGGGCTATGGTA